>NW_021604714.1:1566392-1611921 GCF_004785775.1 Grammomys surdaster | reverse complement strand
GAGGAGGGGGCAGGTAGCCCCTTTTATAGTGGGCAGGCCTACCTGCCTGTTGCCAGGTAACTGTGGGGAGGAGCGTACCTGGCCGCTGTCAGGTAACTGTGGAGGTGAAGTTTAGACAGAATACTAACATTTCCACATTTTGGTTTAATTAAAAAAGAAAAATTAGAAAGAGGTGATGGCGAAGCAGGAATAGGGTTGTCGTGAAATCTGGCTACTTCCTTCTGGCATTGGGGGCGACGTGTCTCTAGGGGGAACCTAGAAGAATGGATATGGGAGATGTTTGTCTGGTCTTAGGAGAGCTGGCTGTTTTCTGTCGTCCAGGGTCTGTGGAGCCTTCTGAGGATAGGCCAGAAGGAACAGGTCCAGTAGAAGCAGCCGTGTGTGTGGCAGGAGATGGAGCATCTGGAGGAAGTTGCTTCTCTGGAGCTGTTCTGGATGTACCTGGACTTGACAAGATGTAGGAAATAAGATTATTAAGAACACTTGGAGAAAGAAAAAAATTTTTTAAAAGATGCATATTTGAAACCCAGAGGGATCCTACCCTTTGTTATAGGTAGTGAGTGGGACCTTTACTTATCTGGATTGTATCTATTTGGTCCATGAGAGGTAGATTTGAGTGGGTTTCCTGTAGCAAAGTTTACAAAACAGATAACAGCATGAGTTAACAACACGAGCAGTCTCTAAGATGAACCTTTGTTGGGTTGTATAGTGGAATATTTTAGAGTTAAGCAAGTTTGTAGGAACTCAGATGATTTAGGACAGTGGGATAGTAAGAGGAGGAACTATGGAGCATTTAACTGATGGCAACTGAGTTTAGGTAATGAAGTAACAGATAATGTCTGTGAAAGCTTAGCTGTCAGTGTAGTCAGAAGTCTGATAAAGAGTAAACAACAATCTACCAGTTATATATTATTCTTAAAAAATGACAGAGTCCACTAGCCAACAGTTCCCATGGTTTCCATAGTCTCTTGGGTGAAGTCAGTTTGTCTTCCAAGCACAGAAAAAAGCCCTGCATTCAGAAAACGCAGGGCTTTTTTCTGTGGAATGGATACACGTGATATGAGAAATGACTTACCTTGATTGAGCCAAGTCATTTGACTCCGGGTGTCCCATTCCGTTTGTCCACATACAATCCAGGCTGTATGTTCTCAGAGTCCGGTGTCCGAGTCTTCTGAAACCATCTTGAGTAACTTGTTAGAGGCTTTGGGCATTCTGTCGGCCATAAACTTAAAATATACTGTTAGCAGACTTCTGACAAGATTGAGAGCCATAAGGATTGGTTGTAACTGAATAAAAATCTATCAAAACGGGTTAGGAAAGAGTCTTAAGTAACTTTGGCGGGTTGCATAGGAAGAGAAAAGCATATTTTTGTATTAGCACAGAAACATTTGGCTAAGAAAGCTGGATAGTATGGCTGGCAGTTTAGAGATGTGAGCCAAAGGTGTCACGGGAGGGTCAGGTCTGCGAGTGGCAGTGACAGGGCGGGACTTCCTGCTAGCACCCGGAAGTCACTGCCCAGTGACTCTGGTGGCTGCAGTTAGGAAAAGTAAGCATGTCCCGTATCACCGCAACGTTAGTTTTTGTGGTGGAAGGCACTAACACTTTACAGGTCCCCGGGCAGCAGGATGTAAGGGGAAGACCCAGAGCAGAGCTAAAAACCACAGAGGGAAGGGAGCAGGCAAACCATCAGACTGGCCGCAGAGGCGAAAGGGGAGGGAGCGAGCCGGGTGTTGAACCCACTGGCTTTCCAGGCAACTGGAACTGAGTGTGTCCAGGTGGCCACAAGTGATGAAGGAGGCGAAGGGGAAAGGGTGTGAAAGGCTTTCCCTTAGAAGAGACACGCTGGGGACTAAGGTCGGAGTCGGTGTTCCTGAGAGAAAACAGTCTGTCCAGGCCTGGCCTGGGGTACTCAGCAGCAAGAAACTGTCTCAAGAGGAGAGGGGAAGTGTCCCATCCAAGGGGAGCAATCATAACGAGGTTCAGGGAAAGACAGGGTTTGCTTCTAGCTCAAGAAATCTTCCCTGGGACCATGTGGACTCTGGCCAGTGGGGGACAGGGAAGCTTACCAGTTCTAGCCTAGGCTACTGAGTGTGGAACCTGCAGACATCCGCTAGGATCACAGCAATTCCCCCATTTTGGTTTAATTAATTAAAAAGGAAAGATTAGAAAGAGGTGTGGGGTAGAACCTTGGGTGAGGAGCAGGTAGAACACATGGAAAGGGGTATAGGGAATTTCTTTCTAGTTATCAGACTGCTGGCAGTATGTCTGTGGGTACGGACGAAGACAACGTGCCTATTAGGTGACCGTGGCTATTACCAACTTATCATTTGGCATCCCAAAAGAAAAAACTGGCAACGAAAATCAGGCTCAGGCCAGATAATCAGGTCATCACGAGAATATCTGGGGGCCTCAGTGGGGCTCCTGGAGCCTGCCAGAAAGTAGCTCTCACCCACCCGGTACCAGGGTTTCTAGCAGCTGAGCTTAGAGGAAGCTGGGAGCTACCTTCGAGGGAAAAACCACCCAACGGGCCAATGTCCTAAGTGACAGATCAGCTAGAGGCCAGTCAGGTGTACTGGGGCAAAAAAGCCAACCCTGTAGTCCAGGAAGCAGTGGCTAGACGCTAACCGGGAGTTCAGGGTCCCTCACACGGACCAGAAACTCCCTACTGATTAAAAGCCCGTGTGTGCATAAGAGCTTTTACAGTCTGGTATCTGGAATGTGGAACCGGGGACCTGCACATCTGTTTGGCTATCTAACCCATGCGGTAGAGCACCGAGTGTGGAAGTGGTGGGCCACAGCAGCACAGCTCGCGTGCTGGAAGTTTGGCGAGTCTCAGCGGGCACGGTGGTGAAAATGACGGGCGGCACAGAGGTGTAGCTGCTGCTGCTGCTGCTGTTTCGTGGCGGTGTGCCTGCTGGGTTGGCAAGGTTTCAGTGGCAGGAATGGCAGACCACATGGGCCTCCATCTCAGTGGCAGCAGTGCCGAGAGCCACACAAGCCGCACGGTGCCCAGGGAAGTCAGTTCAGCCGGCCGATGCACCAAATGTAATATTCTCATGCTCAGCTTGGACAGATCACAGCAGACCAGACAGTTCCACGAGGGGGAGTTTATTAAGAGAGAGAGAGAGAGAGAGAGAGAGAGAGAGAGAGAGAGAGAAGGCAGGAGGACAGGAGTAGGGGCCGGCCATGACCACGTGGAGAGAGGGGAAAGGGAAGGGGGAAGGGAGAGGGGACAGCGAACCTGCTGGCGGGGTCAAGGGGAATGAGAGGAACAAGAGAGTGAGGAGGGGGCAGGCAGCCCCTTTTATAGTGGGCAGGGCTACCTGCCTGTTGCCAGGTAACTGTGGGGCGGAGCATACCTGGCCGCTGTCAGGTAACTGTGGAGGTGGAGTTTAGACAGAATACTAAGAGTGGGCCTCTTGGGTTAAGGGTCTGAGAACAGGATGAGGGGCCACCCCTGGGGAGTGGCATGAAACAGTTGGAACATTTTCCTACGTTTCTGGCTTTTCTTCTTCTTCTCTTTCTTCTTCTTGTTCTTTTTCTCCTTCTCCTTCTCCTCCTCCTCCTCCTCCTCCTCCTCCTCCTTCTCCTTCTTCTTTTTCTTCTTCTTTCTCCTCTTCCTCCTCTTCTTGTTCCTCCTCCTTTTCCTCCTCTTCCTCTTCATCCCTCTCCTCTTCTTCCTCCTCTTCTTCCTCCTCCTTCTCTTCCTTGCCCTCTTCCTCCTCTTCCTCCTCCTCCTCTTCCTCCTCCTTCATTTTCTGAATGTTAGGGAAATACAAGGTTGGCAGTGGTGGGGGCTGATTTCTACAGGGTTTCTCTCCAGGCTCCTGGAAGCAGAATGTGGGGCCATACCCCTCACCTCACAGCTCGCTCTGGTGACACCTGGGCTGCAGGAGGGCACAACCTCCCATGACCTCCCCTTCCCTACCTTGCCCGTGCTCCAACCTCCAGCATCCCTGCCTTAGCTGTGGACTCAGGCCTGAGGGCTCTGTCCTTTACCACAGGCTAGGCTCCCAGTGTCCCTTCTAGCCCTCTTCTTTCCCCTGTGATTCACTGTCTTCTCTCTCTGTTTCCTTCCTTTCTCCCTGTGCGGCTCTCCCTCTGGCTCCTCCTTGTCCTTTGACTGACGGGTTCCTTGGACAGAACTTGGTAAGTGAGGGCAGAGAGGCCTGGGGGTGGGGAGCACCACAGAGAACCTTCCTCTGCCCTAGCAGGCACAGTCCAGACACTCCCAGCTCCTCAGGCCTCAGCGCTGTGGTCAAGAGGCTAGGGTTCACAGGAGACAGCTATTGCTGTCGCCTGTTTAGAACTGTCATGCTCCATTGCCTTTGCTATTAGTGTCCTTTCGGGCATTTAATTGGTCCCCTCCAGCTGATGGGATGGATCCTACCAGAGAGACCTTAAAATTCTGCAATCCAAGAGGCTCAGAGTAGCACTGTCTGTACAGCAGTTTCCTGGAAGCTAGGCTGGGCTGGGGGCTCTGGAGTGCCCTCCCAACCTGCTGTGACCCCAGAATAGGCCAAACAGGGCTGAGAGTGCTTAGCCTCCAGATACTGTTCACAATCTCTATTCCAGAGACAGGAGAGTTGTCCCTGGCTCTGAGAACAGATCAGCATAAGTGCCTCACCTTGCTAGTCCAGTGAGATGCTCCAAGGCCCGCCCCAGTGGGGTCCGGTGCCTGATCCCTGGCTTCTGTAGCAACTCAGAATCCCTGCCCTGGTGAAAGGGACAGAGTCAGGTCTGCATGGAAAGACTTATGGGGCCAGAGATGCCTGGTGGGATCCTCTCACCATGAAGATCTAGCAGAAGGGAGTTCCCCAAAATCTCAGTTTCATGATAATGCTGTAGCCCTATGTTCAACCACAAGCGGCCTGTCTATTCGGGTGGAGCATCAGACAGATGGGTTACATAGGAACCAGAAACTCATCTCAGGTCAGTGATCACTAAACATTATAGTCAGGGCCAGACAGACACACCTGATGGGGTACACTCCCCATGGAGAGGAGTTCCCTAGGAAGAAGGAAGGGCCAGCCAGACTCAGTCAGCGAGTTCTACTTCCTCTTCACTTCAGTCTTGGCTCTGCTCCCCTGAGCTGAGATCACGTGATCATGAGCCCTGCCTCCACTCCTATGAGCCTCCTTGCCTAGTATGCATAAGGACCTAAGGGAAAAGTGAGTGAGGTAAAATACTGAGGTAGGAGAAAAGTCTGCACACTGAACCCCAGAACAACAGACTAGTGTGGCTGATGCAGCAGCCCCAATGCGGATCTCTGGGGTGTGAGGCACACAGTAGTGTTCTTTGTTTGCTAGATTCCTCGGTCACCCCCATGTCATGCATAGCAGCCCAGCGCTCTCCTTAACACATTTTTCCTGTCCTCTTCAGTCCCAGCCCACCGTAGCCACCTCATTTATTTATTTTTTTCTTTCTCTACTTCCCGGTTCTCAACTCTCCCTTCATCTCCCCTGGGTCTTTTATTTTTATTATTATTTTTTTTAATTTTACATTTACTTGTTTAGTCAGTGATGGAGAGGCCTGTAGGTGTCACGACATGCA
This sequence comes from Grammomys surdaster, assembly GCF_004785775.1. Lineage (NCBI taxonomy): Eukaryota > Metazoa > Chordata > Mammalia > Rodentia > Muridae > Grammomys > Grammomys surdaster. Next base: position 1,606,368 of record NW_021604714.1, on the reverse strand, counting down.
TGTGGAAATCAGAGGACAATATGTTGGAATCACTTCTCGTCGACTATGTGGGTCCCGGGGATTGAACTCATGTCTTTGGGCTTGGTAGCAAACCCATTTACTGTGTGAGCATTGAGCCATCTCTTCAGCACTCCCTACAGGTTTTAATCCTGGCAGATTCCTCTCCTTCTTTGGCATCCCTTAGTGGAGAAAGGACCGGGAGGTAGGAAATGAACCAGACATGGAGAGGGACACAAGATGACAGAAGGAGCCAGAGGAGGCTCATTGGGCCTTAGAGGTGGAGACAGAGCTGACCAGCAGGCAGGAAGACCCTCCCTAGCTCATTCCGCCTCCATGGCACCGCAAAGCCAAGTGAGGTTGCTGAGGTCACCCTCCAGCATCCTCTACCTCTCCAGCCTGGCTCCACCCCTTGACCTTCTGCACCCTTTGCAAATGGCTTCTTTGCTCTCACGCAGGGTCTGAACAGCATGTTTGAGGTGTACCTGGTGGGCAACAACTCCCACCACTTCATCATCTCCCCAACCTCCGTCCAAGGGAAAGCGGACATCCGCATCCGAGTGGCAATCCCGCTGGACTACGAGACCGTGGACAGATACGACTTTGATGTAAGCTTCCTTCAGCATCTCCTGGGGCCATCTGGGGAGGTGGAAGGGAAGGCTGAAGAGGGTACAATAGCAGGGGCTAAATTCTCAAGGAAAGTAAGGCTATGCCTTTGGAAGAAAATCACCATCTCTGGTGTCCCTGCGACCCACCCTGGCCAGCACAGTCCAGCCCCCAGAACTACTCCTTACCTGAAGAAGGGCCTGTGAAGGGGCTCAGAGAACAGAGATGGCATCAGCCTTGACTCTAGCAGACGCTCATGGTTAGAACCAGCCAAGGCACAGAGAGGTCTCCTGGGAGACAGTGAAAGCTCCAGAGATACATGGGGGCTCACACACCTCTACTCTGCATCTCCAGCTCTTTGCCAACGAGAGCGTACCCGACCACGTGGGCTACGCCAAGGTGAAGATTACGCTCATCAATGAAAATGACAACCGGCCCATCTTCAGCCAGCCCCTCTACAATGTCAGCCTGTATGAGAACATCACCGTGGGGACCTCCGTGCTGACAGTCCTGGTAAGTCTCCATGTCCACGGGGGCCATAAGCTCTTGAATATCCCCAGGGACACTCAGCATCTGGGTATCAGAACGTGTTGGTTGGTGAATGATGGTATCCAGACTCTTCTTGGAACAGGGAGAATGGACCAGCCATTGGAGCAATAAAATGGAGAAGGATGCTTCCCTTTTCTTTATTTTCCCTAAAAGGCATGCATCCCAGATGGTCCGGGAGACCTAGAAACCCCGTGTAATCAATGGACTGAGTATTGAGCCATCTCTGAAGAGAATGACCCTCCCGGTCTCTGAGTACGGCAGCTCCTTGAAGCTGCCTAGGAAGCCTCTGATACCTTTGACCTTTGACAAGCCCCCATCCTCACCTGAGTTTACTGTGTGTATGCCAGTCAAGACTCTTGACTGCAAGAGGCAGAAACTCTTATATAGTTCAAATGAGAAAGTATCGGCTCATGTAACTTGACATTACAGGTGAGTTCAGGCATGGCTGTATCCAGGTGTTCATGTAAACAATAATCTGTCATTAGTAGCCCCAGCTTAGCTTTTTTTTTTTTTGTGAGTGCCTGAGGTGGTCACAATAACTCCAGATTTCTTGCCAGCTTATCAATGCTAGTGGAAGAAAAAAAATTTTTTCCATAACCCAACCAGTCCCCTAAAACTGACCTCACTCAACATGTTCATCCTGGCACCAACTGTCATGATTCTGACACGCCAGCTCTGGGTCACACTTTCCTTAGCAGAGCTAGCCCTTCGAGGTTGGTTCTATTTGGATTATATGGGCTGACGATGTAAAAGGGGCATCCATTATAAAGTTGAATAGGCCACCGAGCAGATCAATACGGTAGGAGCTGCTATATAAGTCCAGGGTCCGACCCATCACAGGCAGTCAATAAATGTTAGGTTACCACATCCCTCTCCCTATGCATGAGAGACCCACAAAGGCTTTGCTGCCATTTCTTGCTCCAAGCTGCTGTAGCCTGCCATAGCGGGCCCCCCACCCTGAAGTGTGTTTACTCTGCAGACAGATGGTCTGGAGCAACATTGCACCCCCAGGCCTTTCCATCTGACAGTTATTAATATTTCAAACAGATGTTTAGCTAGTCAGGCCGTCAGATGGAAACCATGAGCCTGCTGTGGCTGTTCTCCGAATCCACTGCTTCCCAGCCCAGGGCTGCCCCAGTCTTTACTGCAGTGCCTGAGCAATCTATCACCCATCGCCTTGGGCTCCTGGGCCCTCCCCAACCTCCTAGGTCCAACCCAACAAGATGTACAAAAGACTCCAGCCTCCTGGGCTCTAGTACGTGTCTCACACATACCATGGAATGTCAAGGGGAAGGGTGCCAAACAGTCTGTGATAAAACCAGGCAGGAGACAGTGGCCATGTGCATAGGTCAAGGACCATGTGACAGAGAATTCTCGAGTGTGATCCAGGCCGGGTGGTAGAAGGGCACTCGTTCCTGGAGTCCTGGCTGGGAGCAGAATTCTGTTTGTATTCGACATGCTTGTAGATGAACGTTTCTCAACTTGTCTAGTGCTGTGACCCTTTAATTCAGTTCTTCACGTTGTGGTGACCCCCAACCATGAAATTCCTCTGTTGCTGCTTCCTAACTAATTTTGCTACCATTACAAATCCTAATGTAAACATCTGATATGCAGGATCTCTAGTCTGCGACCTCTGTGGAAGGGTCATTTGATGTCCACGGGGGTCTGGCCCCCCAGGTTGAGAACCTCTGCTGTAGATGGTGGAAGTGTTTGGAACACCGTAGGCCTGAGATTAAGGCAGGAGCCGAGCAGTCTGTCAGTCTCTGGTGACCATGAGTTAAGCCCTTCAAGCTAATATTCCCAGAGCGTCAATAGGCCCGAGCCTGCTACAGACCTACCTAACTCTGCCTCTAGTCCCGCTCGCTCTCCTCCCTGCCTTTCTTGGTCTTTGCACGTGGCTGTCAGAAATGGCCGTCCGCTGCCTTCCCGCGTCCCCACCCCAGCCCCACCGCCCCGATTCCAGGACTGTGGAACCGCGAAGCTGTGGAGCTTTTAGACATGGTGCTAAGCTGTGGATCTCAGTCTCAGACTTTTGCTGAGGGCGGCTCTGTCCCTGTCCCTCTAAGCTTGTCTTCATGTCCTCTCTAAATCTGAAAAATGGGTACGACGGACCCAAAGTTGTAGAGATGGAAGTTACAAGTGTAGCCATGGGTGGCTCCCACAACAGTCAGCTCTCTGTCACCCCTAGGTGTTACCCAGCTCTGGGCAGGTAGCAGGTTTTCTGACCACAGCCCCGCCTCCACCCTCACATTCAAGCTCCACCCTTATCTTGGCCACGCCCCTTTAGACCTTGGCCACGCCCCTTTAGCTCTGCCGACCTCCCAAGGGGCCACCATTACAGCTGCTTGCTCAGAGACCATAAAATTCCTTCTCCCTGACCTTTTCCATGGTGTTATTAAAATGTTTCATGGGCAGTTGTGTCAGGAAAAAAATTATAAAGGAAAAGGAAGATGTTTTAATTCGCACCACAGGCTGAAGGGAGCCTGCTGCAAGGCGTTTGCCCAGCCCCCACCCTGCCACCTGTGCTGGGGAAGCCATGGCATGGCAATAGCCAGGGGAAGCTAGCTGTGGCCACCAGTCTGGGGATCCTAGATGGACCAGTGGAGCCCAGCCTCTCATTTCTCTGCTGGCTGGGCTTCTGGAGCCCTGTTTAAAGGTCTACAGTGCTCTCCACTATGTTAGAGAGCAGGGACCCGGAGGTCAGAGTATGACCTTGAGCCCCGTTCTGGTTGCTTGCTTGGGTCTGCCCTTAGGAATGTTTCCTGGGGCTGCTGCCAAAGCACTTGTGCTGGGGATGGGGATGATGGGGATGCCTGGGTGGGATGGCCTCTGAGGACCAAGTCCTGTGTTCTTTAGGATGGATATGGGGCACCTGACCTTGATTACGGTCAAGGACTTCTTCTCTGAGAAAGAGGCACTAAAGTAGACATTACCAGATAACCAAGGAGAAGGGGGGACATTCTGGAGAGGGAAACCAGACCGGCATGTGCACAGGGCCTGTGGTGAGGGGTGTGGTGTGCAGGGGGCCAGAGCCCTCAAATGTCTCTCTTCCTTGCAAATTGGCATTTACTCCAGGAAGCCCACTGGACTGGCGTTCAGGTAGTGTGGCCAAATCGCTTCCGTGCCCTTGCTGGTTCTCTGTGGGTGGCATTTGACTAACTGGGAGGGTCACTGTAACCCTGTGCAGAGTAGAGTAGCTCCCAGCTACAGGCAGGCTCCTGTCTCACTCTGTCTTCCAGTACACTCAGATGAGGCTACTTTGATCTCTGGGCCGTAAGTCATCCAGGAGGACCTAGACTCCTGCTTTCCGGTCACAGGCCACTTTCTTTGGGACTCTGCTACCTTTCCTACACAGTGAGAAAGAAGTGCCACCTTGGTCACCAGTATGATGCCAGGGCGTGAATGGTACAGGATGTACACATAGCATTTTATATTATGGTTGGCTTATCTGCCACTCCGGGAGCTGAGGGCAAGCATTAGGTTTTCTGTGATAGACTTGGTAGTGACAAGCTGTGAGACCTCAATTTCTTCCTCTGAGTCCTGGGGATGCTTCCTGCTGAGGAGGGCGGTCCCAAAGGTGCATGGAGAGCTTCCTGTGGACGCTCAGCTCATTCAGGAGAGCTCCTGGTCATACCAGTGTTCTCAACAGAGTCTCCCCACAGCAGAGGACCCCACTAGGTGTCTCCCTTAGCGTCCTGCCCCTGGCCCTGCACCTGCCCCTGCCCCTGCCCCTGCCCCTGCCCCTGCCCCTGCCCCAGCAATGCGGTCACTGAGCCTCTAGAGGCCTCAGTGACATGCAAGGAAGGTTTTCTGTTCCATTTCACTCAGCCCCAGAGGCAGGGGTAGCTCCCTGGCTATAAGCTACACCTCCCACCCTCCCAAAGCCCATCCCACCCACTGCCTCTGGGGCCTCTCATCTGCTCTGTCCCTCTCTCTCCAGCCTCTGGTCTGGAAGCTTGGGGAAGAAGCCCATGATGACCTAGACTTCCTGAGCCCAGAACTAACCACATTCTCCCCAGTCAAGCTGGCCTTTCCACGCTGTCTGTCAACACAGAGTCCCTATACTCTTTGTCTTCTCTGCCTCCTCCTCCTCCTCCTCCTCTTCCTCCTCCTTCTCTTCCTTCTCCTTTTTCTACTCCTCCTCTTCCTTGCCTTCTTCCTTCTCTTCCTCCTTCTGCTCCTCCTCTTCTTCCTCCTCACAGATACCCAAAGAAAAGGGGAAATCATATCATTGCCCCAGGCTGTCCTCCATGGAGGCCAACTTCTATGCTGTACAGTCAAGCTCTGAGGATAGACTTCTAATATAGCGGGCCTCTCCTATCAGCTGCAAGGCCTGGCCCCCAGCTCTGTGAATGCCAGCACCCAAGCCTGCAGGGTCAGGGACTCCCTGCCCCTGGCCACTCCTTCTGTCGAGCCTAAGCAATTGAACTTAGAGCCAAGACAGGGAATCTGAGGAGGCCATCCCTTGCCTCTACTTCAGGTGGTGCTCCCTCAAACTCACCCCAGGTCCTTCCCATCCCTCTGTTCCCAGGAAGAGGACACATTCCTCCATAGCCTCAGTGGGGGACCTTCTAGAACTATATCAACTACTGCAGGAGGATGCTGGCTAAGAACAAAGCTCTGAGACTGGAGACCTAGGTTCCTGTCCTAGCTTTGCTGATGGCTGAGCCTGACCCCATGTAGGTGCTTCACTGTGTCCTGGTCCCACAGACTCCATAATGTGATGTGGGGGTGATGGACTAATAATCATCTCATAGTTAACAGACAGGGCTGGAGAGATGGCTCAGGGGTTAAGAGCACTGGCCGCTCTTCCAGAGGTCCTGAGTTCAATTCCCAGCACCCACATGGTGGCTCACAACCGTCTGTAACTCAAGGGTATACAACATCTTTTGGTGGCCCTATGGGTATGAGGCATGCATGCGTGCAGGAAAACACCCCTACACATAAAAGTAAATAATTTTAAACAAGAGACAGAACAGCTCAAGCATGGAGTGCCTTGGGTGGGTGACAGCTTTGATTGTCATCCCCAGCTGCCCACACAGCTAGAAAGCACTGGCTGCCACACTTTGGGTCTCCAGAGCTCTCCATGTCCCTCCTTCATGTCCTTTGACTCTCCAGCCTCCAGGTCTCCTCCTTTTGCACACGGAGCTCTTGCCTATATCAGGCACAGGAGCCCAACACACAGCCTCAAGGCGCCAAACACAGTCGAGGCTTGAAGAGCCAGGGGGACAGGACGAGATTCTTGGAAGAGCAGAGAGCGGGTGCTGCAGGGTGCGTGGGGCTTGTGCAGGTGCTCAGGGACCTGGTCTTCAAACGTCCCTGCACTGCCTTAACCTGAAATTCTCCCTGCTGTTTGAACAGGGCCCTTCAGCTCCTGCTGGGCTGGCCCTGCATATCAAGGAGTTTGTCCTGTCTACTGGAGTTGTCTGATTTCCCACTTAAAAGAAACTCAGGAGGGGGCTGGAGAGATGGCTCAGAGGTTAAGAGCAGTCATGGTCTTCCAGCGATCCTGAGTTCAATTCCCAGCAACCACATGGTGGCTCACAACCATCTATAACAGGATCTGGTGCCCTCTTCTGGCAGACAGGTGTACATACAGGCAGAGCACTGTATACATAATAAATCTTAAGAAAAGCTACTCAGGAGCTCTCCACAGTTCTTGCTAACACTCAGTTCCTGCCTGCTGTGCACATGGCTACTCCCTCTGTTCACACGAAGCTTTTCTCTGGGCCGATTGCCATATTGGAAATCATGATCATATCCTTAAATCTTGTGGATTCTGTGGTCAGAGATACCGAGACTCCCCAGGGCTGGTAATCCATCAGCAGGGCCAGGAGGGATCACCTCCACAGGACTCTCCTGGAGAAACAGGACATCCTAGCTGCCCCTAGACCAGGGGTTCTCCACCTGGATCACAACCTCTTTGAGGGTTGAACAACCTTTTCAGAGAAGTCTCCTAAAACCATCCACATCTCAGATATTTACATTATGATGTATGATTCATGACAGTAGCAAAATTACAACCATGAAGTAGCAATGAAAATAATTTTATAGTTGGGGGTCACCACAATATGGAGCACTGTGTCAAAGGGCCTCAATGTCAATATGAGGCATTAGGAAGGTTGAGAACCCCTGCCCTAGACACTCGCTGGCAGCTGAGTTTAAGCACTCTGGACCTGGGTTGGCATTCAATGCCCCAGCAAACCAGGCCCTGGCTATCGCCCCCTCACCTGCTCTCCTGCATCCCAATCCCTCTGTCCTCCCTCAGATCCTCAGCCTTTCCTGTCCCAGTATCTGCTGCACCTTCCCTCAGTTTATCAATCCCCTTGACTGTAAGAGCCAGCCCACTATGCCCACCTCCAATAGGAAGCCCTCCAGCACACACCCATCTCTCCTTCCATGCTCCCTCCCCCTCCCCCAGGCCCTCTCCTGCTCCTCAACGGGCTTCTTCTCAGGGACCTACACATACAGTAGCTGTGAGTCCTGCGTAAGTGGATGAAGGATCTAAGGAAACTTGTTGGGGGCGTGTGGCAGGAGAACGAGTGGCCAAAGGCCTTATGGGGAAACTGAGGCACAAAGCTGGTAAACTGTTACCCTAGGTTACTCAGTCAGTCAATGGTTTTTTTTTTTTTTTTTTTTTTCAAGTGTGAATGCTTTTCTGGGCTGGATGAGTCAGGACTGGATCATCCAGTCTTTATCTGGGCTGGATGATCCCATGAGTCAGGAACTGACCTTCTATGTGACCCTAGGCCAGTCTTATCCCCTGTCTAGAACTTGACTTTGGTTCAGCCCAAAATAGAGAGTCATCCTGACATCTTCTGAGGATTCTTCTCAGGGCAGGGAGGGCTTCAAAGAGGCAGGCTGAAGGCCAGGAACCAAGGCTAGAGGACAGAGGTGGAGGCAGGCAGGGTAGAAGGTGAGCTGTCAGCTACAGGAGAGCATGGTGAGAATTGAGGGGGACCTTTCTGCTGCCTGGATGGGGAGCGAGGGTCACCTTTCCTCCTGCATAATCCCCTCCCCCAGCTCACCTGGGATCTGGGCTTTACCTGTCAATCAAACCCACCTTGGTGCCGCCCTCCCTCAACTGACCAGGGACCTTCATGGAGAAAGGGGCCCCTGGGGCCCACATGCAGGGCAGCAAGCACGCCTCCCTTTTCCCAGCAGGCTCCCAGGGCAGGCTGCTGCCTCCGTGGGTTCTGGACTCATGCTCTATGCCATGACAGACCAGGGTTCCTACCTTATCAGCATCTCCTCAGGGTCACAGTCCAGGGTCTGCAGTGAGCAAGTGATCCCAGAGCTGACCCAGTGTCCTAGTGTCTGTCTGAGGTGTCCACCAGCTGTCCCAGGCTTTCTAGAACAGCCCAGCTCCCTGCTCCTGATGGCTTTCATTCAACTTGATTCTACCATGGCATACAACTGCCAGCAGAAGTCACAGTATGAATTATGAGTCAGGGAGTCTGCTTGCTCAGCCCAATGGGTAGGCCCATCTGGATAGTTTACCAAATCCCACAAAAGATAGGGGGTCAACCTTGGGAAGACAGCCCTGCTATGGTAACTTAGAATCCCTCCCGCCCCCTACTCCTCATCAGCCCTTCCCACAGGCTCCTTCCCCGTTCTCCTCCCCCACCCCTCCCCCACCCTTTACCACTGCCCACCCCTCCCCCCACCCTTTACCACTGGCATCTTAATTGACCTCCTCGTTCTGGAAGCCCTAGAGACCTGAGACTCCAGCTGTGCTTAAACAGAACAAAATCTCTTCCAATTTCCCCACCATTTAAAAGAAAATTGAATTCTTTATCTGCAGCCTGGGGAGGGAGAGAAGGGGGGAGAGGAGGAGGGAAGGTGAAAAGACCAGGAAATAGCAGGTCACTGGCCCAGCTCCCAAGCTGACCTAGAAGCCTGTGTGGACACACGGGTCCCTCCATTTGAAGGATGCCTAAGGCTGTCCCTCGGGACCTCTTTAGTGGGCACTTGGTTCATGTCCTGTTAGAGTTTGTGTGTTGGAATATGTGTGTGTGTGGCGGGGGGAGGACTGAGCCTCATAGGCTGAGCTGCTGAAAGTGATTGACAGGTCGGAGTTCCTCTAGCTGTCAGGCCTCAGTGCTTCCGGGGCCTGTGTTTATCTTCTTCATCTAAATATCAATCCTAAAACCAAAATAGGATGGAGTTCCAAGTTAAGACAAGGTGCTCAGGAGAGTTCTGAGCAGGGAGGCTGCTGGGATTGCTGGAGAAGAGGAAGTGAGGAAAGATGCCACTGGGACTTCCAGCTCGTGGGCTGCTTTAGGGTATAAAGCCATGATCCCCTACCTCTGCCCTTGAAGTGCGCCGGCCTGGCTGATGCTGGTTCTGGGAGAATCAGCCTTTCATTCAGCACATCGATTTTTACCGAATTGCTGCTGGGCTCTGCAGAGCTGTACAGCTTCTGTCACAGGTGTCCCCAGAACCCAGCAGCCTCAGTGTGAGGAGATGCTGATGGCCTCCTGTCTCTGCCTCGATGTTAAAGCCAAAGGATACTCAGTAGCATCCTGGGTGGTTGGATCTCAGGAGTTGAGGGACGCTTGGGTGCTTCAACTCGTCTATATGATGGTAGAGAAGACCCGTTCCAGGAAAGCCGGTAGCTCACCAGAGCAGCCAGCTCCAGAGAAGCTGAGGCAAGGGTCGAATCCTACTTGTGTCGACCCTAAGTCCTCCACCCCACTTCCTAATCAGCGTCATTGTAGGTCCTGAGTTCTGTAAAAGTAGAGCTACCCATGGGTGACCTTGAGCAGTCCCTCACCAGGGACCTTGGTATCCTCTTCCAGAAAACGAAAGGACTCAGCTGAGTGCTCTCTAAGCCTCTCACACTGGTGTGTGATCACCTGCCCCCAGACGGTCCCCTCCTGCACCTAGAGTTTCAACCCAGAAGTCACCCTTCCGTAGGCTGGCCTCTGATTGTTCCTTGCTCAGGCAATTGTACTAAGAACACTGGAGCAAAGAAAATAGACCCCGTGGGCAAAGGGACAGAGGATGGCTAGACACGTGGCCAGGACTGGAGCAAGTTCGTAAATACTGCAAACCAAAGGCCTGTGCCAAGGAGCTCTGGGCTGGGAGCTGGGAAGGTTCCCAGGCTAGGTAGGGGAGGAGACTGAAATACTAGGTAAGGAGACAACGGGGCCTCAGATGAATCCGGCTAGACAGCGGCTCGAAGAACGGCTCTCTCACTCTCTCGTAGACTGAGGGAGAAGTGGGGCTGGGGGCGAGGCTCAGAGTTGACTGACCCAGCTGTGTAGCTGTGGGAGGGGCAGGAGCCATACTTCTGCAAGCATGGCTCGAAGTCCTTTAGGTGCTGACTTACCTAGTGATTTCCAGGCTTTGGTGTGTTTTGTTTTGTTTTGTTTTGTTTTGCTTTGCTTTGGAGACAGGATCTTACCATATAACCCTGGCTGGCCTAGAACTCACTGTGTACACCAGGCTGGCTTGAATTTACAATGTGTCTGCCTCTGCCTCCCATTGGAGGCATATGCCCCACGGGGCCATTTAATTTCCTGATCCCAGGACATGTCTACATGTTCTGATGCCCCAGTATTTTCTATTCTATGTTACTGTGCATAATTTTTTTAAAAAATGTACACATTAGAATCTAGTGTCTACCCGTTTTGGCTTCCCTGGACCTCACTGGATGAGGAAGAACTGGAGGAGGGGTACACATTTAATCTAGGAGTGTCCAATCTACAGCCCGTGAGTTGCAGAAGCATGCATGTACTTCCGCTGCATGAGATTACAACATGATGTTTTCATCTATGAAATCCATGCCTGAGAAACACACAATCACATTACAGAGGAAAAAATCACACATATACACAAAAATAATTTTTCATCATGTTTTTAAAAATGTTATGGTTTTCTGTTGGACCACACATGCAGCCTCTGGGCCATCAGTCGGGCACACCTACACTAGACTGATTTTATGAGCAGCTACTGGGGGCTGGCCCTAGTGTACCATGTAAGTGCATACCTCTGCTGTATGATGGTGGTAGTGGTGACAGATTTTCATCCAGTCTTTGGCCACCAGCTTTATCCTGGTCCTGCTACTGCTGAGCTGTGACATTGAATGGTTTTTGCCTTGAACCAGCAATGGTCAGTATAGCTGGCAGCAGCAGAAACACCCCCACCCCCGTCCCAACAATTGCTTATACCATACTGAGGTGTGTTTGTCTCCCATATAAATGCAGTTCAGCGGTGAGGAGCTTCGGGTGGCGGCTCGTCCACGCACTCTCCTTCCTCCTCCACAAAGCGCCTTCCCTGCTCATCATATCCCTACTGAGGGCAAAACAAGCCTCCTTGTTTTTATAGAGATGGACACTGACCAGATCTCAGCCGTGGATGGTGGTGTGAGCTTATGTCTCTAGGGTATGGATAGCCTTCCCTTAAGAAATAGCAAAGATTCTTTGAGGAGATTGGACCTCTCTCCCTGTGAACCTGCCAAAACCTATGGCTAGCCTGGGGAAATGGCTCAATTGTGCTTCTTTTGGGGGTACAGAAACCTGGGGTTCAATTCCTAGAACTGGGGGCGGGGGGGCTGGTATAGTGGATGTGGTTATAAGCCTAGCCTTGGGTGGGGTTGGGGCATGGGGAAACAGAGATTGACAGATAACTTAGGCTTACTGGCCAGCCAGCCCAGCCTTCTTGCGTTCCAGGTCAGTGGGAGACCGTCTCAAAACCCAAAGTGGCAAGCCCCCACCCCCACTGCCACCTCCTCCTTCCACCAAAGAATGACAGTTGGGGTTGACCTCTCTGGCCCCATGTACATGTATGTACACACACACACACACACACACACACACATCTCTAATGGGGCCACAAGATGGCTGTCACCTTTTATAACAGATTACCGGCTTCCCAGCAGAACTCAGAATCAGAGCTTCTGCCTACCAGCTGTCTTCCCACCAGCAGAGAGCCCAGACTGGACAGAAGTACCCCATGGGCTCCCAATGTGCGCACAAAGTCCTTACAACCTAGAAGTGGAAGATTGGGGTCCTGGACCGGTTGAATGATGAGGGACACTTTGTAAGCCTCAACCCCCTCTCTCAGCATCTGCAGAACGAGGATGCTGTTGAGCCCTCTGTCTTCTAGGCTGGTTTAGAGGACTGGACTTCTCCAGTCTTTGAGGTTAATCTGACAGCTAGCTGGGAAGGGGATGGGGGCGGGGGCCGGGGTGGGGGAGAGAGAGGAGATGCTGAAAGGTCATGAGTCTGGGGCAGGACTGTTTCTTGGTCCCTAACAGGTACAATATGCTATCCCTGAGCAGCCCTGGGTTTAAAAACCCAGAAGAGTAAAGGGCTGGGAGCTACAGATCCCTGCTAAGCTCAGATCTGGAGTGATACACAGTCCCAGCCATGAACTCTGACCTTAATTTCTCATGTTGTGTGGGACTGTAAAATCCATTAGGGCTCGGCAGTTGGAGTGATGGAGATGTCAGGCAGTCGGGTGGGTATCTAATCTATCAGATGTGAGGTTTGCCATTCAGTGAGCCAACAAGAGAATGTAGAATCGATATGTTCATTAGCAACGACATGTGTTAACCCAATCAGCACCCACCAATGACAGCAGGCACGGGGCATGTCACCCATGCGTCAAATCACCTGATGGTCAGTCCCCTTCCCCCAACATCCAGGTACCCCCTGTAGCTTCCCACTTGTCTAAAAGGCTGCCTGTCACCTGGATAGCCCACAGAGGTGGGGGCATGGGGTGGATGATTCAGGGAGGGGACCCAGTGGGCTAGCTGTAGCCCTGGGTAGGCTGCTCCTCCAGGGGGTTGATTGGACTGTCTTTTCTCTTCCATCCCATCTCCTGGCACATGCTGGCCCTCTTAACTAAGCCTCAGATGTGTGTCTGTCCCCACATCTCTCCTCTACCATGTAAGCCCAGCTTGATAACGGCCATAGAGAGGTCCAAGTCTTTCTGATTACAGATGTCTCACACTGCCCAGCCAGCCCCCCTCCCATGTCCCCAGGAAAATGGCTTTTCTGTGTCCAGTTTGCTTTGCTTGGTGATCAGATATGATTGAGGAAAAAAAAAGTCACTCAATCGTATTTTCTAAGGGCATGAGAGAAAAGAGTCTGTGAAAGGGCTGAAAGAGGGCTTTCCTCCTCTTCTTCTTCCTCCTCTTCCTCCTCCTCCTCATCTTCCCCTTCCTCCTAATTTTCCTTTTCCTTCTCCTCTTCCTCATCCTCTTCTTCCTCATCATCTTCCTCCTCCTGCTTTTCCCTCTCTTCCTCTACTTCCTCTTCCTTCTCTTCCTCCTCTCCCTCTTCTTCCTGTACTTCCTCCTCCTCCCTCCTCCTCTTCCTCCTCTCCCTCCTCTTCTTCCTTCTACTTTCTCCTCCTCCTTTTCCTCCTCCTCTTCCTCATCTTCTTCTTCCTCATCATCTTCCTCTTCCTGCTTTCCCCCTCTTCCTCTACTTCCTCCTCCTCCTCTTCTTCTTCCTCTACTTCCTTTTCCTCTCCTTCCTCTTCCTCCTCTTCCTCTTCTTCCTCTACTTCCTCTTCCTCCTCCTCTCCCTCCTCCTCTTCCTCTTCTTCTACTTCCTCTTCCTCTTCTTCCTCTTCTTCCTCTTCCTCTTCTTCCTCCTTTACCATGTGTATGTGAAAGCCAGACAAATCAGGGCTCAGCTCTTGGTCTTCCTGGTCCTTGATTGTAGAATGCCAAGCCACTTGTAGCTGTGGGACCTGAGAAAACAGCAAGCATGCTGCCATATTCCATCCAGCCTAAGGACTCTGCCTAGGTCAACCTCCCTCAGAAGCCACCGGAAACAATGGTGGTGGGCAGGCAGCTTGCTGGGAAGTGCCATCTACTGGAGCCCTGGGTGGATGGGCACAATCCAGCTGGGAGATTCGAGTATGGATGCCAAGCCCCACCCCAGCCTGGGCCAGGAGACAAGAGTGTTGACCCATAGAAAGTGAGAGTAGCTTCCGAAGAGGTGGCTTCCCCTGTCATTCTTGCAGCCTCTTCTAAACAAAAGCCCACAGTACACAAGTTCTCAGATAAAGTGGTACCCAGGGCCCAAAGATGAGCTTAGAGCCATTGTTAGTAGCTCTGTGGCTTCTGGTGCTATCAGGCACTTAGGAGATGCCTAAGTAGACACCCACGGATGCCCATGGACACGTAGGAAGGGCCCCAGTGTCCTCCTCTGAGAAGGGTCCATGAGTGCTCTTCTTGGATGCTATACTGTTGACCCAAAGTGCTGGTTCCAGGCCCTGTGATAGTGATGTCGCCAGTAGTGTGGTATGCAGGAAGGTGTCCTGGAGCTGCCCCTTAGCAAGACTGTTGCCCCCCCCCCATCTAGGGACATGGAGGCTCATTGAGTGGTCTTGAGTCACAACAGGAGTTGGGTCTTATCTCAGGGAATTTGTATCTGGTGTCCAGTCCTGAGGGTCCTGTTTGGCCCCTGGCTCCACCTGAGTAGCTCTGGAGCCCAACTCTGCTGCCAAATGATTGCATCCTCATCTGTGGCCTTCAGTAGGCAGGTCTCAGGAAGTATCTGGCCTTCCTCCTTAGCTCCTGTCAAAGCATGGGATGAACAGGGCAAGCCTTCCTGAAGGCTCCTGGGAGGAGACTCTTCTAGCCTCTAGAGACAGGCAACTCTAACCTCTGCCTCTATCTGCATAGGTCCTTCTCACCCCTTCCAAGTGTACCTTGCCATGACACTTGTCATTGGATTTAAATCCCAGCCAGATAATCCACTATGACCTCATTCTTAGCTTAGTTACACCTGTCAAAGCCATTTTACAAAAGCTGCATACCTTTGGGATGAGGATGTGGACACGTCTGGAGGGGCAATCGTCTGACAAATTCCATCACCTTCAGATGTGACTTATAGATAACAAAAGGGACAATTGGATAAGAGGACGTAGGGGCAGGCCGTGTGACCTAGAAGCTTTTCCTATCTTTTCCCTGTGCCCTAGCCCCACCCACCGTCCATCTCACCCCAACCCCGCCTTGCACCATCTATCCCAGGACCATGGCCTCTTCTACTGGGCTCACATGGTCCACCTGGAATGACCCCTTCCCTCCTGCGGGGCCTTCTCTCCCTGTTCCTCATCACACCATCCTCAGACTCCTAACCTCCTGCCACAGGGGGTCCGTTCTGTGTGGGGAATGTACCGCCATTGGTAGTAGAAGCATGGTGAAGAGACCAGGCTGCCTCTGGCACTCCCAAGAGTCCTTGCTTGTCCTGTGTGGTTGGTCACCATGCAGGTTCATATTGAACCTTGACTGGGAAGGCTGACTTGCCAGTCCAGCGAGGCCAGAACCGTAGACATCCCAGACAGGGCTAGAAAAATCCCCTTCCTGATACCGTGAGGGGAACTGGGGCACAAGACAGAGAGTGACTTCTCGGAGTCACATGGCCAGTTCAAGACAGGCTCTCTAGCAAACCCGAGTTCAAATTCTGACTCTGACACTGCGGTCCACTGACTTTAACAAGTCACTTCGTCTCCCTGGGGGCCTTAGCAACTCACCTGGAAGACAGACGTGATAATGAGGAGAAAATGACAAACCGACTCACTTGAGTGTGCCTAATGCATAAACAAGCAGCCATCTATTGCCTTAAAGCTGTCATCACCGAGACTGTCTTAAAAAGGAGGCAAATTTGGGAAATGGCGTGTACTTGTCTTGCAAAAGTGAAGGCCTAAGTTGGAATCCCTTGCACCCACACAAAAAGTGGGTAACGCTCCTGAAGAACAACACTCAAGGTTGCCCTCCATCCTCCACATGCACGCACACTCATGCACACATGTGCACACGCATGCACACATGTGTACCCCACACAAAACGCAGAGTCTCTTTGTTTCTGCCCAGCCTGCTACCTCTTGTAATGTACTTGGTAAACCTATTTCCTTTCTTACACACACACACACACACACACACACACACACACACACGAACATGAAATTCCTTATGCAAACCTTTTGTCCACCCCATCAGAGAATCTCAGCAGTGCTGTGTGACTTCAATGCCTTGCTTAATCCCTCTGAAGCTTGCTTGCTTCACCCCTAAAGTGGGGACCATGTTAGGGGCAGAGTCAAAATGTCAGCACATCTGCATCTCTCACAACAGTGCTGGACCACTAAGGACTGAGCAGGAGGGAACGCAGTTCTGGCGGCCTCCAGCTGGCTGCCTCCAGAAGAGGTTTTTCACCTCAGACCCCTTATCTTACTGCTTCTCATAAAGGTTGACGTCAAGTTGTTAAAAGACAATGTTGTGCATGGCACCAGGCTCACATTCTTGGCTGTCCCTCTGCCTTGGAGACCCCTCCCACCACCACTGAACGAGAGTCCCTGGGGACCGCCAGGCAGTTGGCATACTCGGCTCCCGTCCCCCCTGACAGCCTTTGACACGGCGTAATTGCTTCCCCACGACAACTCCTTTAAGTTCAGAGCCGGATTTGCTCCCCATCAATTTTTATTTCCAGATTTTAAAATAAAGGGAAATAAAGCAAGTCACTCTGGTACCCAGGGGCAGCGACAGACATGTCGGACCAATCCCTCCCCACCCCTGCCAACCACCCTTCCTGCCTATGGGACGGGCATGGTGATAATCCAGCAGGGTGGGCGCCATGTCTCCCCTCACCTTGGCCCAGCTTCTGCTGTGCAGTCCCGGAATCAGCAAGGCTGGGCTGAGGATGTTCGCACACAGAGAAGCTCAGAGAGTGTGCTGAGGGCAGGATAGGGAGGCGAGGGATGGAGCTTGGCAGAGTGTGTACCTGGCTCACCCAAAGCCCTGGATTCGGTCCCCAGTACCACAGGCACCA
The DNA here is from genome assembly GCF_004785775.1 of Grammomys surdaster. Lineage (NCBI taxonomy): Eukaryota > Metazoa > Chordata > Mammalia > Rodentia > Muridae > Grammomys > Grammomys surdaster. The sequence continues at coordinate 1,589,425 of NW_021604714.1, read as the reverse complement.
AATAGATGCATGAGCATCAGAAGTTCAAGGTCACCCTTGGCTACTTAGCAAATCTGAGGCCAGTCTGGGATACATGAGATTACTCTTTAAAAAAACAAAAACTACCAATGTTAGCTCCATTAGAGAGTTGTCCTCTTGTGCCAGACACAGCAGAAAACACCCTCTGTGAATTGTGTTCATCAACCCCCACCACAGCCTTGTGAGATGGCAACTGCTATTGTCCCCATTTCACATATAAGGAAACTGAGGCTCAGGGTAGATTATTGTCCATATTTCACAGATGAAGAAACTAAGGCTCAGGGTAGATATGACAGTATACTGAGAGCTAGGGATTCTCCCTCTCACCTCCCTTTTCCTATCCTCCTATGATGTCTTCATCCTTCTCCTTCTTCCCTCTCCTCCTCCTGTTACTTCACCCCCCCATTGTCAATCTTTCCTCCTGAGAAACCCATTTGCTCAGCATCTGAGACTCTAGGCTTGCCTCTGCTAGGTAGGGCCTTCCAAGTCACCACCTATAAACACTTTTTTCTCAGCTGAGTCTGGCAAGGCCTCAAGGACCAGGTGCTCCCTGGATCCTAGAAGGCCCTAGGGAGCTAGGAAGACTCAGAACACGTACCAGCAAGTCAGACCTTCCCACCACATGTTGTCTGCCCACCTCAGTCTGGGCCACACTAAACCTCTCTCAGCTTCTATCCCAGGAACCTTTGCTCTCCCAGATAGCCAGAGCGAACTCGACAGAGGCAGTTTGTAGATGGTGAGGAGGCCAGGAAAGAACCCTCCTAACAGAGGATGTTGCTGGTCCCAGGTTAATGATCCAGGACCAAGCCACACCTGGGAGGAGCCTGAGGACTGAGTGACAGGTAGAGGTCACAAGGTTGGGTGGCAGGTGATCTGCTGGTAGGAAGTAACCCAGAAGTGGGCAGATGGCTCTGGTACTGGGGCAGCACGCGGACCCCAGCCCAGGTCACACTCAGGTTTGTAGCTGGGCGCTTTGGGTAGAGTACAGATTGTGCCACTCTGAAGTGGTATCTTCATGATGGTGGTTAGCCACAAGTCCTTGTTAGATGAGATAACCTTTGTGCCAGCATCATCCTGTACTCCAGGGACAAGCGCTTTCCTCACCCGGAACATCAGAGAGCCCAGAGGGGACCGCAGATATACTAGAACGCTGATTCCACTGCACCACTGAAAGCCGCTCTAGGAAGACGCCAGGAGAGAGGTGCCGAAGCTTGTAGCCTTCAGTGCCATGATCATAATGTGGGCAAGGGTGATGGAGCAATAGCTGGCCATCTCAGGTCCCCACTGGGCACAGGGAGAGAAGCCCCCCTTTCCCTTCCTCTGCAGCTCCCAGCAATCCTGCACACCTTTCCCTGTTTTCCCATTTGGTTCATGCTCTCCAACTGGGGGGTTCTGAGCTTCCAGCTCCAGCATCTTCAGTAACTTTCCTTGCTCCAGACCTTCCATAGGCTCAGAAAGCCCAGACGAAGGCACCAGAGATGTCCTTAAGTATGTACATCTCTTTCCCCTTCACCCACAACCCGTTATCTCCCCTGTAATCTGTGGTCCCCCCGCCCCGGCTCCTTCGCTCTCTGGACCACCCACCGTTTGATCACTCAGGGTCCTAATACCATCAGTGGCTCTTCTTCCGTGGATATGGCCACCCCCCAGAAGACCGTATCACTCAGAGCAACAGCATCCTGCCACACAGAGCTCTGCCCACAGTATGGCTACTGTGGCCCCACCTTCAACCACACTCCATCTGAGTTGGAGAAGAAATTTCCCGGTGTGCTATGCATCGCCACAGAAGCATGGAGAGCCGGGCTGTCTCCTGGCTATAACCTTCCACCCACATCCTTTGTGGGAGGGGGAAAAGCACACAGAAAACTCCGTGCTCTTTGGTCCTGCCAACGGAGCCTCTCCCATCCATACCAGCCTCTCTAGTCCCACATCCTACATGTGGGTGATGGGGAAAGTTTCTCGGCAGAGCCCAACATTCTCACTTGTTTGCAGAGCTGCTCCAAGGGGCCTGGGTGATGATGAATGTGTGAAGTATTACCGCGCAGCACCAGGGCTCGCTGGACCTGTTTAAAAATGCATTCTGGCATGTAAATTTCTGCTCCATCAATCCTTATGACATGTCAAACATTGCTATTGTTTCCTGAACAAATTGTGCCCGGCGCCCTTCTCTGCAGATCTGTGCATGGGAGCAGAACCGCACTCGACACCTGCTAGCTTCCTAGGACCCAGCGCTGCCTGCAAGGTAGCCTAGCAGCTGGGCTTGCCATGCTTCAGAGCTGAGGTTTCTGTACGTGCATGCGGGGAGTCTGGATGTGCACGCGTGACTCGAGTGCAGGTGTTGGATGAGGACTGACTGCGTGTGCGCCGACAGGCATGCTGGGAGAGAGGACCTCAGGGGCTGATGGGAACTCTTCAGATGAAGGAGGAGTGTGTGTGTGATCTACATGGCTCAGGGTTAGTAACCTGGGAGCTCTCTGCCTGCCTGAGCCAGAGAGAAAAATAGAGACTCTGGAAGTATCCACAAGGAGAAGCCAGGATACCAGGAAAGAGGATCTGTTTGAGACTCAGAGAGAAAGGGCCTATGAATAAAGACTTAGGAAGATGCAGAACAGGAGGTGGTACAGTAAGGGGACAGCATTTAGGCTACAAAAAGGGGTTGAGGTATTATGGGGTTCTTGTCCCAGCCAGAAAAGAGTCAGATAGCAGAGTGCAGCATCCAGGAACAGTGTGTCTGTGTTTGGAAGGAGGCCCAGAGTACAGCCATCTTCGGCAGATGAACATTGACAAGGCCAAGTCAAGAGCCTACAGGGAGGTGCAGGGACGGCTGTGGTGTGTGTGTGTGTGTGTGTCTGTGTGTGTGTGTGTAGAAGGTGCCGGCAGGGCAGGTATCCTGGGCTAGGACACTTGTGTCTAGTGGAGGTGAGTCAGAAAGGCTGTTTGAGAACACTAGCTGGGTACGAGGGCACTTTCAGGGAGCACGTGTGAGGACCTGCTCCCTGTTGGCAAGGGGGGTCCCTGGGAATCCCTCGAGGATACTGGGCTTACTGTGAGCCCTGGACCCACAGGCATGGGAGGCCTGTATACGGAGGGTGGGGTAGGTCAGAGGGTACCTGTTTTAACCAGGATATATGCCTGGAACCCTCAGCAGAGATGTCAGATGATAGACCACACAGTACTGCCTCCCTTCAGGTCAGGCCTAAGATACCCACACAGACCAAGCTCAAGCATGCAGAGCTAGAGATCTTCTTTGGAAGTCAGTGGAAGGCACACCTCTTCCAGGTTCCAGCCCCCCGGCTGAGGGGTTACATCTCGGAAGAGCCAAGCCCATACTATCTATACAAGCTGCCCCTGTCAGTCAAGGCTAGAAGGACACGCAAGCAGGGGCAGAGCCACCGAGACAAGAGGAGAGCCCTGCCTGTAGGGGACACCTGACTCCTCTAGACCAGGACCACCCAGACCCCTCCTCCATTCGCAGAAGGATCAGAAGGCACATGGTTAACAGCTCAGGCTACAGCCGCCTGCCCCCGTACCCCAGCATTGTGGTTGTGTGACCTTGGGCAAGCTAATTGACCTCACGGAACCCTGGGTCCCTCCTTTATCTGTAGAATGGGGATCCCGCAGAGCTATTGGGAAGGTAGAGTGAAGAAAGCATAGGAAATACTTGTAAAAAATCTGCGGCCTGTAGTGAAATGCTCAAAGCAGGAAAAAAAAAAAAAAAGACAGGCCCACCGCCCCTCCCATCCGTTGCTGCACGAGCAGACGTTGGAGTTTCTGACAAGTCTGGGGACCACATCCCCCCTCCCTCTCCAGGCTCCTCACTCACCTTGTCTTAACCTTTGGAATTTTCTCCCCATGTGTGTTTATTTTTTTCCCTTTCTGTCCACAGCAGAAAATTACACTTGTGCTGGCATTGTCCATCACGAAAATAAGTACCATGGCTGCAATCACGAACCTCAAAGGCGGAATGAGCTCTGCCAGGAAAGCAGTGCAGGGCACGGTTGAGGAGATGCCTCAGAAACTGGGTGCCCAGCACCTCAGCCTGGTGTGGCTATCCCCATAGGAAAGGCATGTGGGGCAGGAGCTGACCACAGGCACAAGTGCTGACCATGTGGATAGAAACTGACCATGGGGACAGGAGCTGACCACAGAGGTGGTGCTGACTACATAGAAACTAACCATAGGAACAGGGGCTAACCACATAGACACTGACTAAGGGGACAGGAGCTGACCACAGAGGTGGTGCTGACTACATAGAATCTGACCATGGGGACAGGAACTGACCACAGAGGCGGGTGCTAAACACAGGGCAGATGCTGATCACAGGGACAAGGTGCTGACCATGAGGACAGAGGCTGACCAAAGGGACATGAGTTGGCTATGGACACAGGTGATCCAGACCCACCTTCATTCCTTCTAGTCTGTAGAAGGCCTGGTGAGGGAGACAAAGATGTCCTGAGTCCCCAGGCCTGGGTGTCCTGCTGTGTACAGCAGGTAGCTGTTCCACAGACACCAGGCACCTTACTGCAGAACCTCCTACCATTCAGACCGGCCTCTCCAAGCCACTCCCCCACCTAGAGCCCGTTCTTTTCTGTACCTCCTCGTGGCTCTGGCCGCTGTCTGTGTTCCGCTAGTTCTTTCTCAGCCATCTGGGATGTGGCTAGCCTTGACATCAGGATATTGGCCTGGATTAGTTTAACAAGTAACAAGGTGGCATTGAAGTTTTTTGTTGTTGTTTTTTTGTTTTGTTTTTAGCAGAGAAGAACAGTAATAACTTTTTAAAAATACTTTATTTGTACGTGTGTGTGTGTGTGTCTGTATGTGTGTGTGTGTGTGTGTGTGTGTTATGTGTGTGCAGGTGCCTACAGAGGCTAGAAGATAGCATCATACTCCCTGGAACTGGGGTCATAGGTCGTCTGTGAGCTTCCTGACATGGTGCCGGAAACCAAACTCGGGTCCTCTGGAAGAGCCCACGTTATGCATGGAACTCAAAGGCTTTGCCGATGGAGTGAACCCATACATTTTGCCAAAGGGCTAGCTAGCATCTTGGACTTCTGCTCCATCAATACGGCTTGCCCAGCAGCAAGCTTCATGAAGCACTTGCTAAAATCCTGAGCCATCTCTAGTCCCTGTAGAGGCCATCAGATCCACTAGTAAAGTGTACTGTATATAGACATCATGTGTCAACCCAGCACCTAGCAGAGACAAGGTGGGGTGGTGGCCTGTACACAAGTACCAGAAGGGGGCGCTAGAGGATAGTTGAAGTGTTCACCTGGAACTCAGGGTTGCCTGGGTAACCAGGTACAGTCTGAGACACCTGTGTGGACAAAACTGTGCCATCTCCCCACCACCCTGCACCCTGACTTGGAGGCCCCAGGAGTGTCCTGCAGGGCACCCATGTACTCATTTCTAGACTGTGGCAGGGAAGTGGTGCTTGTGTCTGGAAGAGAAGTCTATTCTCTACCCACAGGCCTTTGAGCACATCCTTATGTGAGCCTGGCCTGTCTGTCACTTGATACGGCAGTGGCTGTTGGGTAGCTGCTCTGAGGAAGTCTGAGGAAGGAGGTGGCTCATTGGATGCCTGAGCAGACAGAGCTGGGCAGGATGGAGCCAGACCAGCAGCTGCCTGACTGCAGAGTAGCCCATGGGCGCACTGGATATCCAGCCCTGAGGGTACCACATGGGGATCCTGTGTCCCTCAAGACACAAAATAGATGTAGATGGGGATGTGAAGACAGGTAACTCAGCATAGAGTTCTGTTTCCTCCTTGGTAAAGTTGTTTTCCCATAACAAAGACCAAAATACCTGACAGAACAAGAAGGGAGGGTGGATCTATTTCAGATCGTGGTTTCAGAGGGTGCGTACATGGTCCTTTGGTCTCATGCCCATCAACAGAATGTCATGGTGACAGGAGTGCATGGTGAGTGCTGCCCTTCAGTACTTGAAGGATGCACACAAGAACATGACAGGAAAGGGCCACCAGGTGCAATGTACTCCAAGGACTCGCCCGCCCCACTGACCTACTTCTTTCATCTAGGTCACACCTCCCCAAATAGCATCCCAGCTGGGGACCAAGCCTTCAGTGTGGGGACATTTCATATAGAAGCCACAATGGGGGATGGGTTATAAGTACTACCTGGTAGAGATGTCACAGCTAAAGAGACTTCTAGGGCTGGGAGGCTCAGTAGTCAAGTGCTGTGCACAAGCACGGGGGGCCTAAGAGTGGTCCCCAAAACTCCCATAAAAGTGTGGTGATGCCTGCTTGTAATCCCAGTGCTAGGAGCCAGTGACAGGAGTCGGGCGGATCCATCCCTGGGGCTCACCGGCTAGCTGGCCTCTCCTGACCAGCAAGCCCCAGGTCCAAGTGAGAGACCCTGTCTCAAGCAGGGTGGATGGCTCCTGAGGAAGAATTCCTGAGATTTACTTCTGGTCTCTACACACACAAACATGTGCATGCATATATTCTAAGAACACATATACACACATGTAAACATACACTCAAATACATATATACAGACACATTACACATACACATGCGTGTGGATATACTCCACAAATACATACACATACACACAAACATATATATATATACACATATATGCATGAGCACATTCACAAACACACACATACATATATACACAGATATACGTACATACATACACATATATGTACGTATGAACACACAGATATATATACACATACATATGTGTACGTATACACACACATAACCCTACACATGCACACATATATACAATATACACAAACATATATGTACATGTATACATATGTATGTACACATGTACACACATACGTGTGTACATATACACATATACACGTACAGACCTACAGATTCATTTATTATATATTATTATATATGAATACTATATTATTATATAGTATACATAATATATATTATATTATATTATATTATATTATATTATATTATATTATATTATATTATATTATATATGTACCATGCAGATGGGCACAGATGTAATTGTAGACAGATACACAACTTACTTTCCAGGCCCCAGCTAGGCTTTAAATATATCTGCTAGCTTCTCCCCACCCTGCACTGGGGCACCCAAGCTAAAGGGGCTGTAGGTTAAAGCGTTAGCCAAGGTTGGATTCGAGGAGGGCAGGAGCAGGTGAGACAGGCCAGAGAAGGACCCCAAGCTTGTCACAGAGCAGCACAGCCTACTCTGTGATCAAGCCTGAACTGGAGGTGGCTGCATAGGCTGGGGGGTGGGGCTGGTGTAGCCCCTCCCCTCCCCACATGATAGAGTTCTTGACCTTACCTTGGCTTCCTGCAGTTGAGAAATGAAAACCAGCCCACGCCTTGGTGCTGGGCCTGCATACGTCACACGGTCATTAGATGGTGACACCAAAGGGCTCACAAATGTTCCCTCCTCAGCCTTGGTGGCCCGAGCAGGCACTGAGAGGGCCCTAGGGACCAACCAGGCTCTTGGGAAGCTGTACTGAGTCTGGCCCACCCAGGGAAGGGAGGGCAGTCCTTGGGGAAGAGGCCAGAGTCTACATTAAGATGGACTCAACTGGTCCCCAGGGGCTCACCAGTGGGCCCCTTAGGCCTCAGCTGTTCTAGGCCCAAACTCCAGAGTAAAGGGCTAGGTTAGGGGTGCTCAGTCGTTTTTCCTGTCTGAACAATCCATATGCAGTTCCGTAAGGCTCCCAGAGTGAAGGGCCATCCTCAGACCTACACAAGAACTCCCTAGGCAAGGACATCTATATGTGTGGCTGCTGGGTCACTTTTGTTCTTCTCCTCCCTGGGTGCCCCCTCCCTTCCCCTGCCTTTCAGATCCTCCTGTATTAGTCAATTTATTAGATTGGTTTACATGATTAGGTCTGGGTCTCCCAACTCTGGCTGCTGTACATGGTGAAGCCGAGAAGCAAGTGCTCAGTGCATAAGGCTAGGTACCTTGGCAGTTCCAGCATAGTACTGAAAGTCTAGAGGATTCATGGAGAATACCTGGTGTTCAGTGTATTTGGAAGCCCAAAGATGTTGGGTTCTGATATCAGTGAAGAACTACCACCTCCTAAGGTAGAGGAACTTGCCAGCAAGGGTGAAGGCAAATAGGCAAAATTGCAGCTTCCTTCTTCCACCTCCTTTACGTGGGGTGCCGTCCACATCTAGCGTGGGTCTTCTCACTTCAAATAATCTGCTTGAGGAAACCCCTCACATGTGTGCCTAGCAGCCTGCCCTTTATTTGATTCCAGATTCAATCGTGCTGACAAGCATGATTAGCACGTGATTAGCATCAACCCTTCCTTCCGTCTCTCTTCATGTTCCCCTCTCCCACATTCTCTTTTTTATTAGGTGATGCCCATTCACTTCTGGGAGTCAGGAAGAACCTATTCCTGCACTGTGCTAGTCAGAGCCCAGCAGGCAGAGGCTCCACTCTGCAGAACCACCAGCTCTTCCCTCAAACAGAGGAGGGTGCTATTCGGTCCCACAAGGGGCCACTGGCCTCAGTCTTGTGTCTCTACCCCAGTCCAGCCTCCACTAAAGGACTCCATGACATGGTACCAGTTTTTTTCCTCAGACACAGAAACAGTGCTGATATCTGGTGATACCCTGAATGCTGGTTTGCCCTTGGGATGTAGGAATGGAAGGAATGAATTTCCCCAACCCTCCCTTCTGACAAGGCATCGTTGGAGGAGCTGTGGTCGCCTTGTCCCTGTAGTACCCAGGCTTCTTTCCTTCTGGAACGACCTTCTTGGGTTAGAGGAGGTCACTCAGAAGCCACAGGCTTTGAGCTTTGTTCTGTTTCAAGCTGTGACCTTTGGGCGAATGAACTATTTGTGGTGCCTCGGTTTTCCTGTCTATCATTTGGGTTTGTTATAAGGATGGCACCTCTGCTGTGGGGGTGGGGAGATACTGGTGATGGCAGTTGTCATGAGGAATGGCTCAGGCAGAAGAGCCTCCCAGGGATCCTGCATTTATTCAGCACCTACACTGAAAAGTTTAACCCGGGTCTGAACCTGGCTGGGCCATGGTGTAGGACGGAGGTCTGTCTGCATGCAGACTGTAGGATCATCGCGCTAGAGACATTGAGTAGAAACCGGTGCAGGAGGCAGTGCCCTGAAAGCGGGCAACCCAGAGCACTCAGAAATGGCATCTTTATGAATAGCCACATTTTCTGGTTAACTAAGGTCTTAATTCTCTGGATATAAACATATTTTTCATTTCATTCATTTGGGATAGAAATATATTATTCATCTATCTGCCTTCCGGAACTGGATATATGGAACACGCATTAGCGTCTCATGAAAATTCAGGTTTATTATAAAGAACGTAGAATTTAATAGATTTCATAGAATCTGGGAGCTTTAAAAAAGAACCTCAGAAAATATTGAGCAGAACGGCATTAAAAACGTATTTTTAGCTGCAGTCTCTATTCACATACGATCTTAGAAGGAGAAGCCTGAGAATAAAGCAGGCGTAAGTGAACCCCAAGGTCAGCCCAGGCCTTTCCCAACTGACACGTGGGGGCAAGCCACAGCTAGCCAGACCTAAAACTGCAGCCTAGAAGGGGCCAGGGTTCATGTCAAGGACAGTGCCCTATGTGGACAGCCTGCTGAATATGCAAGACAGAAGAAAGCAGATGGAAGGAAAGCCCAGATATGCTTTAGCCTGTGCTGAGGGTTGCAGCCACGTCCAGGGTGAAGCAGAAGCCGATAGCCCTAGCCACAGAAGCTTTCTAGAAGGATGGTGCTCTCCAGTGTACCCCAACCACCGTCTGTGGCCATTGCTGAACAGCATGGGCTCTGGGCAGTTTGGTTGGGCCACAGGAAGCATTTAGAAGTGACACAGCTTGGCTGCCTGGGGCCCTTTCCTGGCCTGGTAATGACAACCTCATCTTTTACCACTGCAGGCAACAGACAATGACGTGGGCACTTTTGGGGAAGTCAACTACTTCTTCAGTGATGACCCAGACAGGTGAGTTCCTGCCCCAGCCCCTTGGCAGAGGCTTCTGGTGACTCACTGAGTTCAGCAAACTTCTCTGTGCTCTGGGAAGCTCAGGAATCAGAAAACTAGAGCAGCAGTTCCCAACCCTCGTAATACTGTGCCCCTTTAATACAGTCCCCGTGTTGTGGTGACCGTGGACTTTAAAATTATCTTCATTGTCACATCACATCACAGCCGTAAGCTTTGCTACTGTTACTCATCATAATGTAAATACCTGATGATATACAGGATACCTGACATGTGACCCCTGAGGGTCGCGACTCACAGGTTGAGAACCACTGCTCTGAAGCGAGCCTGTCAGATTCTTACCAGAATCAGTTGGTTGAGCCCCTAAGCTCTCTGGTACAGGGTTTCTCTCTTCATAAGTGGTGAATCAGGCATCTATGAGGCTTAGGAGTTCTAACAATACTACCCCTGCTACCAGGAGCCACAGAGGACATTTGAGGTCCTGGGTAGATTACATGCCAGCCTTGGGCCACCTCTCTCTCGTCATCAGTTCCTCACAGGCCAAGGAAGAGAAGGTCTGTGACATTACCACGATCAAAGATTTGGTTGAATTCAGAGGGCAGGTCCGCTGCTAAGAATGAGTAGCCCAGGAGGCTCAGTCAGGAAAATACTGACCCTGGGAATATAAAGACCTGAGTTTGATCCCAGGAACCCATGTGTTAAAAGAAAAGAAAAAAGGCAGGCATGATGGTACACGTTTGTAATCTGAGGGAAGGGTGAGACTGGAAGATGCCCTGGGGATCACAGAACAGATGGCCTGGCCAAATCAGTGAGAGAGCCTGTCTGAAAACAAGGTAGATGGCATGGTATCTGAGGAATGACAGCTAAAGTTGGGCCCTGGCTTCCATACACAAGTGCAAACTCACGTGAGCGTGCATATACACACACACACACACACACATGCATGCACGCATGCACACACACATACATGCACACACACACACATACACGCACACACACACGTGGGCACATACACATGCATGCACATGTGCACGTGTGTGCACACACGTGCATGAACACACACACACGCATACACACTCATGCACACGTGCGCACACACATACTGCGTAGCCACCTACCTTTGGGACTGACCGAGGCAGTCTGGCTCTAATCTTGCAGACACAGTCTGTGAGTGATCAGGAAGAGTCTAGGACTCTATCAGGTGCGTCACCAGCCTTGTAGGACACTCTGTGACAGACATCTCAATGCTAGGTGGAGCTGTGGCACTGACTGGTTGCACAGGGCAGTGTAGCTCTCAGGGACCCAGTCATCTCGTCTCTCTCCTCTCTTCTCATGTTTGGGCCCAGGGTTTCCCTGTCCCTCAAGCTGGAACCTTCCAGACTTGTGTGTGGGTAACTGCTGAGTAGGCAGAGCATACACAGGGCCCTGCCTGCTCACACGGGTTTCTAGAGGGCACATTTAAAGGGGTCTCACTGGCCCTCATGATGTCCAGAACACCTCTACCATCCTCTTCCCAAAGGCTTGGTCCATCCAGCAATTGACAGGGTCAGCTCCAAGAGAGGACCCAGCAATCTTCTCCTGCTATCAGATAGCAGAGTTGGTATCCCGAGCGCTCCGTTATCCAAACACACCCCAGGGTGGAAGTGGCCTGTTTACAGAGAGGGGCCTGTCACCCAGTCCTCAGCCCCTGCAGGAGCTCATTCACGGCTTGCTTTGACCCTGGCGTCCTCTCCCTCCCCCCTGCCCAACACAGATTCTCACTGGACAAGGACACGGGGCTCATCGTGCTGATAGCCCGGCTGGACTACGAGCTTATCCAGCGGTTCACCTTGACTGTCATTGCCCGGGATGGGGGTGGCGAGGAGACCACAGGCCGGGTCCGGATCAACGTGCTGGATGTGAACGACAACGTGCCCACCTTCCAGAAGGATGCCTATGTGGGTGCTCTGAGGGAGAATGAGCCATCTGTCACACAGCTGGTGCGGCTCAGGGTAAGGCCAGGAACCCTAAACTTGTCATCTCTTTCCCTAGAGTTATTGCAGGAGGTTGCTAAACTCCCACCTACATGCCTGGGGCTCCTCTGAACATCTCTCCCTGCCCCCTAGAGACCCAGAGAGACACCTTCAGAGTGTCTACCTCAACCCAGATGTCAGGCCATTTAGCATAAAAACACCTACGTTCCTTACAAGGCCATGGAGTGGTAGCCGACCATCAGACTGTCCAGAGAGGAAGTAAATTGGCTCAATAGGAAAGAGCCTGCCATTCAAACATGAGGACCTGAGTTTAGTCTTGAACACCCCTGAAAAAGCTGACTCACGGGCTGGAGAGATGGCTCAGCGGTTAAGAGCACTGACTGCTCTTCCAGAGGTCCTGAGTTCAATTCCCAGCAACCACATGGTGGCTCACAACCATCTGTGATGGGGTCCGATGCCCTCTTCTGGTGTATCTGAAGAGAGCAACAGTGTATTCGTATACATAAAATAAATCAATAAATCTTTAAAGAAAAATAAGCTGACTCCCACCTATAATCCCAGTGCTGAGGAGGGGGAGTGGGGGTTGGGGGGGATCCTGTGTTAGCCAACTGACAAGGTCCAATTGCAATGAGAGAGGCCTCCTCTGAAAAGATAAGAGAAAGAGCGATGACTAAGACCTCGGATGTCAACCTCTGGCCCCCACACGCACTCACACAGGTACACATGCATCTGCACATATGTATGCACATACACTTGGGCATGTCCACGCACATATAAAGTAGCCACAGAACAGTGAAGACATAGCCTGTGGGGAGAGAACAGGGCTCACCTGAAATGGAGACTCTGTTCTTCACATGTTTCCCTGAAGCAAGTCCCTGTCACATCCACATCCCTAGCACAGCAGAGATCTCTAACGAGAAACTTCATTTCCCCTCACCTCTCGCCTATGCTCACATCCAGTGTGACAGGACCCAGGGCCTCCTCCCCTTGGAGCTTGTTTCTGAAACTAGCGATGGTTTCATGCAATGGTGGGCAGGGGGTGCACAAAAGGTGGGACTGTGTGCCACCCAGCCTGGCATGGTTTCCTCAGAGACCCTGCCCTTCCCTCTGGCTTGGCTCCAGGTACAGCCAGCAAGCTGGGAAGCCCTGGAGGCTCTCCAGAGTCAGAGACACTCTAGAAAGAGACTGAGTCATCCCTCCAGCCACAGGAAGAAGGATCCCTGGCCCCTTCCAAACACCTGCTTCCTCTGCCTTGCTACATGCTACGTGTGCTGTTGCTAGAACACAACGGCTGAGGCTGCCTATGTTATAAAGAAAATGAAGTAGGCTGCATGTGTGTAAAACAGGTCGCCCTCTGATGAGCGCTGCTTGGTTCCCTCACCGTGCTGTAGACAGCATCCTGGGTGCCTCAGAGGAGGAGGCTCACACTGCTCGATAGGGAGCAAGATCCAGTCAGTCAGGCATGCTTTTTCTGCCGTAACTTGATCTTGAGGAAACTAACCAGGATCCCTCAAAAACTACATTAATCTGTTCTGGTGACAGAGCCTCCAGACACGTAACCACTTTGCACTAGACCCTAGCCCTTTGAAGTTCCACTGCCCCTTACTACCACACTCCTGAGGTCCAAGCCATCACCATATGGACCCTTGGGGACGAACTGGCTCCCAACCATGACTTATCTCTAGGGAATCACTATGTCCTGAGGTGTCGGGGTCTGAGACAGAGAATATGGGACATGGGCATGCCAGGTACCTAGCCTCACCTTCTAGGCCCCAACCTGACCTTCCACTTTGCAGCCCACCTCTGTGCCTACAAGTGGAAGGAACAGAGTTTTTTGTGGAGCCAGGGAGGGGGTTCCTGTTGAGGAACAAGAGGGTCCCTGAGGTCCTGGGCCAGGAGGTAACCTGAGCTACATCATCCAAAGAAGAACTGAGAGGAGCTGGGCTGCCTCTCTGCCATCTCTCCTGTCCCCAGGGCTTTGGTGGGCTCGCCGGGCCTTGACTGTGCTGTTCCTTCCAGGCAACAGATGAAGACTCCCCCCCCCAACAACCTGATCACCTATAGCATCGTCAACGCATCCGCCTTCGGCAGCTACTTTGACATCAGCGTGTATGAAGGCTACGGAGGTACGAGTGGGGACAGGGCGGAGGACCCAGTAGGGAAGAGAGCTGGTGGGACCCTTATTGTCACAACCCCCTCCAGGGGTGGGGGCGCCCTCCATCTCCCATACTCTCTGCACTTTTCTGGAAGCTGCGAGGTCCCCTGAGGCTAGAAAAGGATATGGCCGACGGCCGTCATATCTCTCCAAGGCTAACAGCTGACTCAGGCCAGCCAGACCTGGCTCTGGGTCTGAGGCCCATAGCCAGCCATGCAGGCACAGCCGGAAGCCTGAGGTGACTGGGGTTGATGAAGAAGGCAGGCTGGATGGACCGCACTGTCCTCTGGGCAGGTCGGTGTGGCTGCCTCCCAACCTTCCCAGGCTGCAGCCTTTTCTTGAGGGCAGTGTCTCCATGTAAAGAAATGGGGGATGGTGGAGGAGGCCTTCCCTGGCAGCCGTGTTCTGTGGAGTTCAGGAGATTAATGACAAAGTCACCTTGTTACCACAGTAGTGGCCGGTGGGTGGGCTGAGCACAGAGCCAGGCACTGCCAGTCAGTAAACCAAGTGAAAGGCCCGGGAGGTCACACTGCCTCTACGCAAGGGAAACCCTGTCGCTGGCTGGCTGAACTCTGCTTATTAAGGTCCTTGCTCCTGCTGTTCCAGTGATCAGTGTGAGCCGCCCACTGGATTACGAACAGATACCCAATGGGCTGATCTACCTAACAGTCATGGCCAAGGATGCTGGCAACCCTCCGCTCTACAGCACTGTGCCTGTCACCATCGAGGTGTTTGTAAGTATCCAGCTCACTGCCTTACTCTCCCAGGGCGGTGAATGCTTCTCAGAGTACCAGAGGCTTTGCCTCAGTCTAGTGGTAAAGGCCTGTGTCCTCACCACTGGACCTGTCCCAAATCCTGCTCCCCAAGCATTGCGCTATTGCTTCAAAGCCTCCCGCCTGTGTGAGCAGAGACCCAGGGGCCCGGAGCTCAGTGAGCGGTGTGTGACCCCGCTTTGGCCCCATGTGAAGCCTTAGGATGTCTTCTGGAAAGCAAGGCTGGGGAGAGAGTGGGGGAAATGTCGGAGGATCCCTTCCTCAGAAGCCACATCCATAGAATCCAAAGGAATTATGGGAAGCTCATCATTCCTCTTCCCCGTCCCTCTTTCTACCCCTCTTCCTTTTTTTTTTTTTCTGCCTCTCTCTGGTCCTCTGAAGATAGAAAGGGGCCTGAACGCAACCTGCCGCCTGTCTGACATGAATATCAAATACACCTTAGCGCTTTCCTGTCTGAAATTATCAGTCTCCGAATCCATCTCCACACTGGTTCATTTGCCATGTGCCGCTCCCCCAGCCACACTGGGGGCGGGGGGAACATAGAGCATAGTCTGACAGCAAGGCCCACAGGTCTCTTCCTCCTGGGACCCCCACACACACCTAAGCACACACCAGCGTGTCCCCTCCCTATTTGCAGCGGAGGGTGACTGAATGTCAGGAGGAGTTAGGATTAAATAGCACCCTCAGATGGGACGTACTAGGGGCAGGGGTGGGTGGGGGTGGAACACGGCTCAGGTATGTCCCCAGAGCAGGCTTGCAGCTGGCCTTCCAGTCACAGCCAGCTCCAGGCAGCCTCTGGGGCAGCCCCACACCAGTCCTTTACTTAGCCTGAGGCTGGGACTAGCTTCCAAGCTGACAAGTCTTCTTCAGGACAGGAGACCCCTACTTCCTGACTCACTAGGGTGGAGTCGGGGTGATAAGGGGTCTACATGACGCCTAAGGAAACTCCCAGGGGACATTGGGAGCAGAGCCACTGGGGTGTCAGGGAAAGGAGCCTATGCAGATAGGGACAGCTCAGAGATATTCAGAGAGTGAGGACTGTGTTTTAGAGAATGGCAAAGGAAAAGAAGAGGAGGCTCATGGGAATCCAAACACTGAACTGCCTCCTCCTGCCTTAACCCATCAGGGTAGCCCCAAAGAGCCAGTGTCTAGTGCTCACCTGAGCCTGACCACGCCTCTCAGCCCAGCCTTGGTTTCCTCCTCCTCATCACAGCCCCTAACCCTGCCCTCCTCAGAGCCACACATTGCCCCCCGACCCAGCCAGGCCTCCCTCCCACCCACCACCCCCTCCAATCTGTCTGCATTTGAGGCACACAAAATCTGGCAGTTTAGATAGTCAGTATGATGCTGGTGCCTCAGCCCCCAAGGGATGGAGAGGAAACAGGAGGAACTCAGTGCTTCTTGGGGTCCTTCCTGGGAGCATGTGGTTCAGAAAATGCCTCCATTACCCCGTAACTGTGTGTTCTGTGCTTCTCGCCGCTCCAAACCTCTGCTTTCTTATCTGTGAATGGGGACAAGTATGGCGCCTACCCCATGTGTTACCACGAAAAGGGCTTGAGACCACACAGGCAGTCCCAGGCGTGTTGCCCATTGTCACAGATGCCAGGCCAGGTGTGTGTCCTGCCAACAACAGCATGCCCAGCCTGACCTTTTGCAAATGAGTGCTCTGGAGGGGACAGGGGCTGAGCAAGAGTCTCTAAGCTTTGGGACAAGGAACTAGGAAGGGTGGGATGAGGGAGGGGAGGAGAGGTTGAGGAGGCATATTCTAGTTTCATTCTGCTGCTATGATAAAACACTCTGAACAAGTGCAACCCTCCTTAGGGAGGAAAGGGTCTATTTGAGTTACATTTCCAGGTGACAGGAAGTCAGGGAAGGAGCTGAAACAGGAACTTGAAGTAGAAGCCATGGAGGAACACTCTTTGCTAGCTTGTCCTCTGGCTCACTTAAGGTTCATGAGCACTTAACTTTCTTATACAGCGTAGGGCTAGTGCCGCCCACAGTGGGCAGGCACATATCAATCATTGACCAAGACAATTCCTCAGACAGGGCCATGGGCCAGTGTATTGACTGAGACTCCAGACAACTCTAGGCTGTGTCAAGTTGACATTTGGCACTCATAGGATGGGGGGGGGCGGTTTGGGGAGACAGGTTGGTCCACTGTGGCCTAGACAGGTGATATCAGCCATGGAAACTAAAACTCACTGGTTCCACCATGGAGCCAGGGGCTTCCTGTAGCATAGTCCCTTCTAGGCCCTTGATAGAGGGAGCTGAGGTCAGTGGAAAGAAGGCCACTGTGTCCTTGTCTTTGCTGGTGACAGAGCTGGGATTGAACCCGCACCTGAGGAACATCTGACTGAACACTTTTCTCTCCATAGTCATAGGCTGGGGAAACTGGGGTATCCTTACTCACATGTCCCTGAGCCCAGGATTCTTCAGAGACCCCACCCCTACGTTGTGAATAGGATTAACAGAACCAGGGATGTCTTATCAAATAAAGTATGGCTATAACCTGGGAGGATGAAGCAGGAGGACAGTCATGAGTTCAAGACCAGCCCTGGGCTACAGGCAATTCTAAGCTAGCCTGGGTAACAAATTGATACCAATAAACCAAAAGAAAGTGTAGTTCTTACCTAGTGGCCCTGATTAGGGCTAAGACTGCACTCTTGTCAAGTCCTGCTGGGGTTGACAGTGAACTATTGCTGCTTCTTGTTAAGGGGCCACACTAGGCACAGCCAGGCTGTCTGTGATCTGCCCTCGGGACAGTGAAACGCAGACTATATGTTCTGCTCTCTGTGGCTCAATGAAGAAAGAGACCTGACAGGGCCTCTTCTTTGCCTCAGCCCCTCCAGGGGAACAGAGCAAACAGCAAGACTAAGGGCTGAGGTGCCCTTTTCCCAATGTAAATGAAAGATGGAGTAATAACCTTCCTGCCTGGATACCAGGCAGGAGACACTCCGTGTGTGTGTGGGGGGGGGGGTGAGTGATTACAAGCTCCACCGCTCTCCAGTTAGGTAAACTAGTGAGCCCCAGACAAACAGAAGAGCCCCCATTATCACATCCTCCCGGCACTGTGAGCGGAGAGCCCCTGGGGGTCTGCACTTCCCCTGAGTGGAGCACAGCCATCTGGCAGCAAGAGCAGGCACAACAAAGACAGGTGCCACCATGGCTCTCAGAGAACATCAGCTCAACTCCCAAGCAGGGCATTTGGACAACACAGTCACTCGTGTCTAAGGACCACACTTGAAAAGGTCACCGCCTTCGGGTTGATTTCGCACGTGGGTGATTTTTAAATAGCTGTCACTCTGCTTAGCGGCCTCCTCTCTTGGCCGAAAGGATTTTCTCTTGCCTTAAAAAAAAAAAAATAACAGAAACAGCTTTCATTGAATAATCTGCGGAAGGCTTCCCACGCAGGCTGGCGTGGGGAGAGACGATAGAGTACCTTCAGGCTTGGGCAAGGAGGAGCAGGTAAGAGAAGCCAGGTGATCCCTTTTCATCCGCTGCTTGTTGGTTTTTAATAAAGAAGTCAAACTCGGTTTGTAGATTTCCCATTAGGGGACAATAAGCTTTTATAGAGGGAGCCACTGAATTAGAACTAATAGCAAGTACAGCGCCAGAATCCGGGGAAATATCACCGCTAATAAGTTTCTGCCTCGTGCTCTGTCGCTGACATTCTCCGCGTTGCTTCGTGCAGCCAAGCAGAAGCCTCCGTGTGTAGACCCAAAGCACTTGAGTCCGTGCCAGGAGCCTGGGAGAGGCCCTGGGTGGCCTGTGGGGACGTTGGGTGTCAGGAGACTCCCAAGGCTCCCAGCTCTTTGGGAAGAGAGTGAGCCTGTACCCAGGACAGAGTAAGGGGACAGGTTTGGGAAGAAATGGAGCTATCGATTCTGGGAACACATCATGTAGCAGGCTAGGTTTGTCCACAGTCTGAGGGGGAGGAGAGCCAGGCAGCATAGCCTCATCCTTCTCCTGCTTGCTCATGCAGAAGAAACCACAGCAAAAGAGTTCAGCAAATGCAAACTCTGTCCCCTGGAGAAGTCCCTAGTTCCCTGAGCTCCGAGGACCTAGCAGTGGGACCCATTGAATATTGTGACATGGAGGAAGATGGAATACTCAGCCAGCTCCTGAGCTCCTCCCTGCTCCCTGTTGAGCTGAGGAGAGAAGCACGGAGTGGAGCCCAAGTGGAGGGAGCCAGAGCCTCTTCAGTGAAGAGGGCAACTGGGAGGAATTCTTGGTGAGCGATTGTGGAAGTTGGCCGTGGTGAGAGCCCCAGAGGCGGGGGAGCTCGCTTCTCTGATGGAAGAGTTTTGGGAACTGCGGGCTGCACCTGGCACTGGTTTCCCCCGACTCAGGGCTCATCCCTACCTGGTCCAGCCCCTCAGCTGGGCTTCCCACTCCCACCTCTAGCTGCTCCAGGCCGAGCTAAAGGAAGGAATGTTCTAAAACTGGCAGGTACCAGGCTGCAGACCCGGGTGGTACAGAGGATGTGAAGCTAGTAGATCAAGCTGGCTATCTAACCTTGGCTACAGCAAGTCCAGACTCAGAGTAGTCTGACCACCATCTGCCCCTGTACACTTTGGTATCTTTGCTGTTCGATGTGCCTTTCTCCTTCACTCTTTAAAAAAAGATTAATTTATTTTTATGTTCATTGATGTTTTGCCTGCGTGTGTGTCTATGCAAGGGTGCCAGATCCCCTGGAACTGATATTACAGACAGTTGTGAGCTGCCATGTGGGTGCTGAGAATCAAACCGGGGTCCTCTGGAAGAGCAGACAGTGTTCTTTACTGCTGAGCCATCTCTCCAACCCCCTCCCTCACCTTTTAATCAATTAAAAAAAATATATGTGATTGGGTGTTTTGCTTACACGAATGTCTCTGTACCAGCTGTGTGCCTAATGGCAGAGGCCAGGAAAAGGCATCAGATCCCTGAGAACTAAAGTTACAGATAGTTGTAGGTGCTGGGAATCGAACCTGGGTCCTCTGGAAGAGCAGCCAGTGCTCTTGACCACCAAGCCATCTCTTCAGCCCTCTCCCTTCATTTCAGTAAAGCTTCTGGAATCTTTCACTGAGTCTTGATTCATCTGGGAGAGAAGATCAAGTGGACGCTGTATAGGAACAAAAGAACTAAGGGACTAGGCCTCGGAGTGAGCTTGGAGTATAGCCTTTAGGCGAGAGACTAGGAGCTGTGGACGAGCTGACCTCTGTCTTACTCGGTGTCTGTCTCTAAATCACATTTCATCCCCCGGCCCCAACCCTTGCACGGTTCCACAATGACTGCTCGACCTATCCTTCAACATGACCTAGGAGAGGAATGCCTGGCTTTTATAACATCCTAGCCTTTGGTGAAACATAGAGGCCCTCGGGGCCACCCTTCTCAAACTGCCCCTTGGTTCCTACTTTGGGTCGTTGGCCAAGTACTTTCCCGACATACTGATCTGTGTGCTTCTCTTCCAGGATGAGAACGACAACCCTCCCACCTTCAGCAAGCCTGCCTATTTCGTGTCTGTGGTGGAGAACATCATGGCAGGTACAGCAGGGCAGGGGCAGAAGCCACACACACACACACACACACATCACAACAGGTACAGCATTGGTACATACGTTTGGGGGACCTACTATCAGCTTCCCAGGTATCCATAACAAATTCGGGAAGTCTTTAGGGACATCTGGTTATTGTCAGCTACCATGTGCAGGACCCCTATTGGACACTGGATCATGTTCATCTGCAGCCAGTCCAGTGGAAAAAAAAAGAATAATAGATGATCAATTATACAATCTCAATTAAAGAATCTGGAGTGTAGGGTGTTCTGACCAACTTGGGCCGGCATCACAAGTTCCATATGTGGATCCCTGTCACTGGGGCAGATGGGTAGGTTCACCTTCACCTCCAAGGGTGCAGTCCTCATGGATGTGCATATTGCAAAGACTTCTGAGCCCCGGTATAGACTAGGAGACAGTGAGTATCCAAAACAACTGAACGTAGTGACAGTTGAAATCAATATAGCCAGAGCTAGAGGGGTACCTTTCCATGTATTGGGGTCTGAGCAGAGCCTCTGGGTACCTCTCCAGTACCTGAAGGTGAGTGAATTAGCTGCCAGGCTGTGCCAACCCCCATATTCCTGTGTCTAGCATCCCCTTAAGAGTATCCCTGGGGCTAGAGAGATGGCTCAGTAGTTAAGAGCACTGACTGCACTTCCAGAGGTCCTGGGTTCAAATCCCAGCAACCACATGGTGGCTCACAACCATCTGTAATGAGATCTGATGCTCTCTTCTGGTGTGTCTGAAGACAGCTACAGTGTATTCATAAATAATAAATAAATAAATCTTTAAAAAAAAAAAGAGTATCTCTAACAAAGGCTCCCTATTCCCCTGGGCACGCTGCAAAGACGAGGTCTTCCCGTAAGATACCTAATTCTCTTCCTATCTCATGCTCCCAGAATCAAAGAGTCCATCTGAGGCCCCTGACCACCCGGAAGGGGCCTGCCTGATGCGTGCTTTTCTTGGAGACTGCTAGTCCTCCAGTGCCTGGCATCTGTAGACTTCTCCCAGGGAGCCATCCCAGAAGTCCGGCACGCAGGTAGACCCCTGTCGGGTCATCTGCAGGGGAAGCGGCTACGGTGCTCTTCTGAGGGCCACGGTGCTCTAATCTGGGCTGACACCCAACCACTGAGTGTCCCCAAGAGCAGGATGCTGCTGCAGCCCAAAGCCTGGGTGGGCATAGCCATAAGTCAGACCACTTGTGGGCTCTGGCCAGGGCTGCAGGGATAGCCAACCCCTCCCTAAACCCAGGATTCTGTATGGATGGGAAAGAAGAGAAAAGCAAAGGCCTTCCCTGGACATTAACGAGGAAATAAAGTCCTTTATAAATTCTGCCGTGAATAAGATAAACCAGGAGCAAAAATGGGACGACGCAGTAAATGTAGAATAATTTAACTGGGCGCTTTTGTTTCTTTGGCCTCAAATGAAAGCTGGTGGATCTGGGTGGATTTGATCCACAGGACAGCCAGGCAAGGTCAAGGGACATTTTGTGTTATTGGAGGCTGGGTCAGGTGTCTGGGGGAGGGGAGGGGAGGAGGGAAGACCCTAACACAGGCCCAGCCTCACCTCTGTGGAGCCCTGAGTCCACTCAGCACCCTCGGGTACCTCATGTGTCAGGCTCTCTAACTCCTAGAGAAACGGTCACTACAGGTTCCAGGATGTGATGCCAAAGAGTAGAGGGGTCAGAAAAGCAACCTCCTACCTCTCTGTCTTCCCAAAGGGGCCACAGTGCTGTTCCTAAATGCCACGGACCTGGACCGCTCGCGGGAGTACGGGCAGGAGTCTATCATCTACTCGCTGGAGGGGTCCTCACAGTTCCGCATCAATGCCCGTTCTGGTGAGCCCCCAAGTCTGACACTCTGCACTGTCAGGCTGCCCTTCCTGGGCCAGTCAGAGACCATGCTCTCCTCCCACGCTGTTAGCAGCAAGCTGGATTGAGGGGCCTGATTTTACCTCTGAAGCAGTCACTCAAGTGCTAATTGTTCATCTTACCTTGGGCCACCTCACCACAGGCATGCCCACCATACTGTGCCTGTCAAGGGCAAAGAGTGGCTAAAGACATTCGTTTTCCCAACAGCTGACACTCGCTACTCATCAGGGATGTGTTCACCCCAAATATCTTCCATCACGGCTGCTCACTTGGGTCTTAAACCTGGGTCCCTGTTCATATGCACCAGGGTTGCCTTTGAGCTGTTGTGTGCACAAGAGCTGTTGTGTGCACTAGAGCCATTGTGTGCACTCGAGCCATTGTGTACACTAGAGTTGTGTCCACTAGAGTTGTGTGCACTAGAGCTGTTGTGTGCACTAGAGCTGCTGTGTGCACAAGAGCCGTTGTGTGCACAAGAGCCATTGTGCACACTCGAGCCATTGTGTATACTAGAGTTGTGTCCACTAGAGTTGTGTGCACTAGATTTGTGCACACAAGACCCATTGTGTGCACTAGAGCTGTTGCGTGCACTAGAGCCGTTGTGTGCACTAGAGCCGTTGTGTGCACAAGAGCCATTGTGTGCACTAGAGCCGTTGTGTGCACTAGAGTCGTTGTGTGCACTAGAGCCGTTGTGTGCACTAGAGCCGTTGTGTATACTAGAGTCATTATGTGCACTAGTGTCATTGTGTGTACTAGAGCCA
>NW_021604714.1:1563364-1566382 GCF_004785775.1 Grammomys surdaster | reverse complement strand
GCACTAGAGCCGTTATGTGCACTAGAGCCGTTGTGTGCACTAGAGCCGTTGTGTGCACTAGAGCCGTTGTGTGGACTAGATGAATGACTGTGATAAGCACATCTAAAATCAGCCTGTAGGAAGTACAGAACAGAGTCACTCTGTTATTTTCTTCTGTATATTCACCTGGGGCTCCCATCAGTAGTTCTGTTTCTGTGCCCTTTCTAAGACTCCCTGTACACCTCAAACTCTCTCTCCTCCTAGAAACTCAGTGGGGAAGTAAGTGAGAGAGAACAAGATCCCAGGCTGTTCAGCATGCCCGGGGAGAATTTGGAGCTCTGTGTACTCATTTGGAAGGTGCCTAACTCAATGCTAGAGTGTGGGAAGAATAAAGTATGGTCCTCTTGGGGTCCAGGTCAGCTGCACGGGTGTGCGAATCACCTGCTTCAGGGGGGCATTTCTCTAAGTTTAAAGGAACGCCAGATGCCAACAGGCTTATTCCAGACTCTCAGCGACTCACAACAATGGGAACATACAGCAGTGTGGGCAGATGTCCAGTGGACAGCCTTTCACTTGACAATTCTAAACCCAGGTCCCTTCCATGTTGTGGCTCCAAGTTCCCTGAAAAAGGAGAAAATATACAAGGGACATTGTACAAGGCGGATCTGACAGGCCAGGCCTGAAAGGGACATCTGTCACCCTCACACATGATACCTTGGCCAGAGTAGGCAGGGGCTACCTCACTACTAGAAAGCCCGGGAACAAGGGTCTAATGATCACCATCCAACAACAGCTTATCCTGGTCCGGGGACAAGGACATTGCCATCCCTGCCACAGGCGGTCAGTAGCCCAGTAGGACCTTCCTGTTGTCCATGATTCCTAAATCAAGGTTGGCCTTCCAGTTCTCCTTCGTGCTCTTCCTCTCAAACCTCTCGAGGAAGATGGCTGCCATTGTTGTGTACGAGGACAGAAGAGGAGAGCCAGAGTCACATGAGGCTCTCCTTCTCAGAGCAACCCTCCTTAGCAAGCCTCCTTTCCAAGAAGCAATGGTCCCACCACAGAATCTGCACAGGGTTGGTCCCATGAATCCTAGGGACAGCAAAGCATTGCCATCCCTTAGGGAAAAGGGTACAGTGTTTGCATGTAGCCCACACATATCTCCAGGCACCTTTAAGAACACTGCATGTGACATCTGTTCTGTGTAATGAGCTAGCATGGGACAGGGAGATGGCCCAGTGGTGAAGTGCTTGCTGGGTAACGTGAGAGTGTAAGCTCACATCCCCAGAACCCACAGAGAGCTGGATGCAGTAATGTATGTCTGTAAGCCTGCACTGAGATAGGAGGCAGAGACAGGAGAGTGTAGCTTACAGACGAGCCAGCCTGGGCTACATCGCAGTAAACAAGAGACCTTGTCTCAAATGTGGTAGCAAGTTAGGATTAACACCCAAAGTTATTCTCTCCCCTCCACAGTTTGCTGTGGGACATGCACAACTACACACACACACACACACACACACACACACACACACACACACGTCCCAGGGCTAGAGATATAGCTTTGTTGGTAGAGTGCTTGCCTCATATGAATGAAGCCCTGGGCTCCTTTCCAGGCATAGTGGAACCCGCCTGTAGTCTAGCACTCAGGAGGGGGAGGCAGGAAGATCAGAAGTTCATAAGTCATCCTCAGCTACCTAGCAAGTTCCAGGCCACACTGGCCCCATGAGACCTCCACCTCACAAACCACACTAACAAAAAATGGTTACACTATATCTTACAAAGAATAATGAGAAGAAAAACAATATGCACACTCAAGCCAGATGCAATTCTCCAAACATTTCCGGTCCAAGGAGAGTTTAATCCCCAGATATGGAGCCTGCAGATAGTGTCTCCACACCACTCATGAACACAAACCAGGAGGACTATCTCATTTCCCTTCCGGCATCCCACCCCATTTTCCAGATGAGAAAACTGAGGCAAGAGCCAAACGCAAAACTTGACTGAGGTCTCTCAGAGTTTGACCAGCTGACCCCCAGAGCTCAAATGTTAACTTTTGGGGTCCATAAAACCATATTGGAACTATAGCCCACCACCCACACATCCTGCTGCAGGTCGGGGACTCCAGCCCCACCCCAGGGCCCACCTTAAGGATATTTTCCTGTTGCCTTAACATATTCTCAACCCAAAGGTGGGAACATTTTCCTCTGAGATCCTTGATCACATTAGCCAGGCCTGCTACACAGAGGTGGCCTTAATTGATTCTAATTTCCCAGATGGGGAAGGCCATCTATCATGAACACAAGTTCACGTTTAAAACTTTTTACAGGTTAATTTTCCTAGCCCTACCAATTCATGAGCTGATGCCACCCAGTGAGGAGCATGGCTCCCTGGGCAGACCTTAGCCGATCCGTGGTCCCTGGCTCCAGGACCTTCATTGCTTTGTCCCCCAACTCTGGCTCCTGCCCAGCCCAGGACAGGTGGCTGTGTCAGGGAGAGAAAGGTGGATGTAAGGAGACTCAGGGAACCAGCTGTCCCAGTGCCTGTGGTAGCACAGAGATGTTAAGTAGCTTGCCTCATGTCACACAGCTCAGACGACACGAACAACAAATAAAATAAATAAAATAAAATAAAATAAAATAAAATAAAATAAAATAAAATAAAATAAAATGGCTACCACATAAGCCCCTGCCTACATTGGGGAACTCAACCTACTACTGGAAGAAAATAATCAGTTTCTGAAAAGTGAGAGTTTCACTTTTAGTTTCTTCAGTGTGTGTGCATATTAGTGTGTGTACACACATGTGTGTGCACCAAGTGTATGTGTACATACACACATGTGTGTATGTATGTGCATGTCCATATGTGTGTGCATGTGCGTGTGCATGTGTGTGTGTTTCAGTACATGAAGACTGGAGGCTGTCCAGAGTCCTCAATCACTGTCCATATTAGTTTTTGAGACAGGGTCCCTCACTGAACCTGGGGGACCTGGAGCTTACATCCTAACCAATGAGCTCCGGGGATCCTCCTGTCTCCGCCTTCCCC
>NW_021604714.1:1505023-1563354 GCF_004785775.1 Grammomys surdaster | reverse complement strand
TAACCAATGAGCTCCGGGGATCCTCCTGTCTCCGCCTTCCCCACAGCTTTCGGATTCCAAATACGTGCTACCCTACCAGGCTTTAACATGGGTTGAACTTGTGTCCTCACGCTTGCAGAGCAGGTCCTTTACTAATGGAGCCATACCCTAGCTCCACTCTTTATCTTTGTAACAGCTCCAACCGGAAGGCATTCTGAGCCCCTCCCTTCTGACAGTGAGAAAACTGAGCCTCAAAGAGCTTCAGCCTCCTTCCCGGGACGACCATTCCAGGAAGGTTACAGACAGAACTCACATCTGGGTCTTTGCTCTCCAAGTAGAACCCCTCCCTGGTAACACCATGGGCTGGGGCTTGTCCTGGCTATAGTGATGTGCCCAGCTCCGCTGGCCCGTAGCTGCTCTGGGAATGCCGTGGTCAAAGCCATGGCATCAGTGACTTGATTTGGTCCTAGTGGGAGTCTTTATACCACAGAAATCAACAAATGGCTTTTGTTCTCTTTGGGGAGCTGTTTGTCAAACACTTACAGGTACAAGATTACCAAGTGGGCTGGGAGATCAATGACTCTGTCGGTAAAGTGCTTATCACGCAGCCTGAGGGCCTGAGTTCAATTCCCAGAACTTGCATAAAAATGTCAGGCACAGTGGTACTTGTTTGTTCTCCAGTGCCAGGGAGACAGACAGACGGATTCCCAGGAGTCACCACCCACCCTGCCTAGTCTAAGCAGTTAGTCCCGTGTCCCATGAGATGCAGCACTCAAGGTTTTCAATTGGCATCCACACACATGAAAACACACACACACCAAGAAGCAAATAAAGGACTACCAAGGTGACCTCAATAACAAAGGACAGCCAAAAACAGCTGAAAGAAATTGTAGTCGATTTTAAACTTGTCTGTTAATAACTGTTTGCACACTAAAAAAAATTCTGCTGGTATCATTACACTAATGAAGGGTAACTGGGAAAGTATATTATGACTGTTAATTCAGAACTCTGTAGGCATGCACACTGTAGGCTCACACACTCTAAGGTCACACACTGTAGGCTTGCACACTGTAACACACACTGTAGGCTCACAGACTATAACACACTGTCGGTTTACACACTGTACCCTTGCACACTGTAGGCACTCACACTGTAGGCTCACACTGTAGGCTTGCACACTGTAGGCTCGCACACTCTAAGATTGCACACTGTAGCCTCATACACTGTAGCTCACACACTGTAGCTTGCACACTGTAGGCTCGCACACTGTAACTCACACACTGTAGGCTCTTACACTGTAGCTTGCACACTGTACGCTTGTGCACTGTAGGCTTGCATGCCCAGGACTGAGCCACAAGTTAAAGCCCGTGTGAACTTCAGTCTGAGCTGTCCCCCTCCTGCCACTGGTGACTGTACTCCCAGTGACTCTATGCCTAGATAGAGCCTGAGGCTAGTTTGAGGATTTTCATGACATTAACTAAATGACCTCCACAACCGCCCTATTGTGAAATTGTCCTGCCATAGTTCCCTTTTGGACAGGTATGAAAACTGAGGCACAGGGGACTGAAGTAACTAGATTGTACCGATAAATCCAGAAAAATCCCATCACATCTAAGCCAGAGGTATCTGTGAGTGAGTCTGGTGCTAAGTGGCCCTCCTACTCTGCCAGTCCCTGCCTCGTATCTGCAAACTGCCTCACGGCGGGGTACTGCTTCTCAGCTCTTGGGTCCCCTCTGAAATGCAGGTGCTTTCCTTTCTCAAGCACACAGATGGGCCCAGTGCAGCTGCAGAGGCCATGGCTGCCATGACCGGCCAACTGCAGCTTGCAAGTATATCTCTGTCTGCTTCCTTCTCCCTGCACCCTAGCCCCACCCCGCTCATCCTCCTCTTGTCCAATAGGAGAGATCACCACCACGTCTCTGCTGGACCGAGAGACCAAAGCTGAATACATTCTCATTGTGCGTGCTGTGGACGGGGGTGTGGGCCACAACCAGAAAACTGGCATTGCCACCGTGAGTACATCCCTACCCTGCTGACCAGGTCTCTCCTCCCTGCTGACCAGGTCCCTCTTCCCTGCTGACCAAGTCCCTCCTCCCTACTGACCAGGTCCCTCCTCCCTGCTGACCAGGTCTCTCCTCCCTGCTGACCAGGTCCCTCCTCCCTGCTGACCAGGTCCCTCCTCCCTGCTGACCAGGTCTCTCCTCCCCGTTGACCAGGTCCCTCCTCCCTGCTGACCAGATCCCTCCTCCCCGTTGACCAGGTCCCTCCTCCCTGCTGACCAGGTCCCTCCTCCCTCCTGACCAGGTCCCTCCTCCCTGCTGACCAGGTCCCTCCTCCCTGCTCACCTTCAGGCCTCTGGGTACTATGTCCTGAACCAGGGTGAGACATTATGAGGTGGCATCTGCAGAGAGCGGCCAGGGGAAAGGAAGGCCTTGCCAGCAGAACACAGGACACTGGGGGGGGGGGCACAATAGAATAATATTTTCATGCCATTCCAAAGGCCCAGCGGAATAGCAAGTGACAGAGGACGTGAGCCCCAGAATCCTCTCATGCTCTCCAGAACATCTCAGCCAAAGCCTCAATTCCTATGAGGAAGAGCCAACTAGTGCAAGAGTCAGGGCCCTTCAGGGCCTATAGTGCTGAGTTTCCCTGCTTTCCTCTGGGATGGTTCAGGAGCCTAGCAAGGCCACCTCACCACAAAGGAGCCTCGAGGGGGAGAGAGAAGCTCAGGGGTCCTAAGTGGGCTCCTGGTGGCAGAGGGAGGACAGGGACAGTGAGGAGCACAAAGGGGCCCCGAGACATGAACAACCACAGTGGGGTGACCTGTCGCTCCAGCCATATCCAGTCCGTATTCCCCACGCTGCCCTGGGCTCCCTCTGGAGGCCGCTTG
Source organism: Grammomys surdaster (assembly GCF_004785775.1). Lineage (NCBI taxonomy): Eukaryota > Metazoa > Chordata > Mammalia > Rodentia > Muridae > Grammomys > Grammomys surdaster. The sequence continues at coordinate 1,560,485 of NW_021604714.1, read as the reverse complement.
CTTCACCTTGCTCCCTGGGAAGCTGCCCCGTTCTTGCCAGGCCTGAGGAACTGGGCTGGGGTTGGCTTCACTTGGCTGGCCCTGCTAACTGGAGGTGAGGAGAAAACTCACTTCCTTTGTGTCTGACACTGGGAAGCTCAAAGGATCCTCTCGGGTTCCCAAATGGGCGGGAGGGCCCTTCCCCCAAGACCAAGTGGCTAAGAGAAGTCTGGATCACAATGAAGATTTCAGATACCTCATCCATTCTCTGCCTCCTCCTGGGACAGTACCTACGCCCCCTCCTTCAGCAGGGACCTAGCCCCACCTTGTCCCCGACACGCTAGGCTCTCCTTGAAATAAGCAGACCAGCAGAGCTGTTGGAACCCAGACCTCTGGGTACCCCTGACTCTGCTGCCCTTGCCCTTGTTGGCCGTCACAGACCACAGCGCCCCCTTGTGGTCCACAGGTGAACGTCACCCTCCTAGACATCAATGACAACCACCCTACCTGGAAAGATGCTCCCTACTACATCAACCTGGTAGAGATGACACCTCCAGACTCTGATGTGACCACGGTACGTAGAGACACAGCAACTGCCAGGCAACCTTACCATGGTAGATAGACTCCCACCAGGATCCCCTGGCCTGTTGCAGAGACTCCTGGGCTTGGTGTTTCATCCCAAGCTGGCCCATGTCCTTTACCACTGAGGCACTGCAGCCATTGGCCTGGGTAGTTCTGTCCCATGTCAGCCCCCAGGGCTACCTCAGCATGAGGTTGAAGCTCACCCCAGGGATTCTCTGGCAGGGGATGCTAGGTGTTCACCCCATGTCCTGTGTGTACCTGCTATGTTCAGGACTTAAAGCAGGGAAAGGAAACACAGTCAGAGATGCTGGGCCCCAGAGTGGAAGCTAGCTTGCAAGAGCAGCTGAAGACAGGCAAGGCCTATGGCCCACTTGCTCTACCCAACTCTCAGATTCACATTTGTAAGCCTTTCCTCCACTAACCTTTCAACTCAATTTACCCTCATCAGGGAAGGCTGGTCCCCAAATGTCTGGCCTTCTGCCACCCAACAGTCCTGTGATGGACATGAACTCTGACAGCTCTCAATAGTCCTGTTGACCGAATGCCTGTTCTGTCCTATACTACCCCAAGAATGCCTCATGAAATCTCTCTCATTCTCATTCTCAGGATTCTCCCCCCTGACAGCAGGACTCAGAGCTCAAGGCCCCAGAACCAGTGAGAGGTAGTGCCAGGACTTGAACTCAGGCCTGCTGGCTTTTCAGTGAGGATTTAGAACCTACCTGGCCCAGCCCTTGTCCCTCTGTAGACTCACAGGATACCTGGCAGAGCCCTAGGCCCTGAAGAACTGAAGAATCTGTGTAGACTGGGGCAGGTCAGTAGCTGTGCATCAGACTCTGAGAACCTGCCCCACACACATCTGGGGCCTCGAGCTCAGGGTTCTCGCGCTGCACTGTGGTGAGATCCTGAAAGTGACAGGCTCTACCTGGACCAGATGTGGAGAGTGGAGACCTGGAAGGAAGGACAGAGAGGGAAGGGGGTGTGGTCATCCAGTGCTTCTACATGTTCAAGATCTGAGTGGTCCTCAGCTGTTCATATGGTCCCCTTCCAGAGAATCCCAAGCAGCAAGACAGGGCGGGTGATCTAGAATGCATGGGTTTTCAAAGCTGGGGGCTACAGTTCGAAATCTCTGGCTGGGATTCTTGCAGGGGCCTCTAAGGTGCTGAGTCCCACAGGCACTCTCTGCTGCCACCTTGTGGGCACCCTGGTGCAGGTTCAAAATAATCTCCAAACCTGGGATCCCAAGAGCGGCTCTGGAATGCCCACCTCTGAACCATCTATTTGTCATTGTGTTTCTGGAAAATTCCTCCCAAAGGAGATTGAAAGCCAAGTGATGGAGATACTCTCTGAGAGGGGTTAGACTTCAGAAGCCCTCAGCCACCACGGGCTTTGTGTTAGGGCTTTGAGTGGAGGCTCTACCTCCAGAGGGGCCTCAGGGCATGCGCTGCCCAGACTCACCACTGGCTCCATCTTACACAGTGCAAAAACCAGAGTCAGGGTGGAGAGATGGCTCAGCAGTGAGAGCGTCTGCTCACAATACTTCATATTCATATTGGTTGGGACTGGCCTTGACATCTACCACACACATAACATACATGTGCTCACACATGTGTTAACAAAAACACATCTACATACATCCATCCTATATCCACATGCACATATATTAGCACACATATTTCCCAGTACTCATAAAAAGCTGGGCGTGGCTTTATACCCAAATGCCCATAACCCCAGCACCGTGACGGGCAGACGCGGGATTGCTGGAGCTTGCTGGCCAACAGCCTAGCTCCAGCTTCAGCAAAATCCCTGTCTTGCTGGGCAGTGGTGACGTACGCCTTTAATCCCAGCACTTGGGAGGCAGAGGCAGGCGGATTTCTGAGTTCGAGAGTTTGAGGCTAGCCTGGTCTACAGAGTGAGTTCCAGGACAGCCAGGGCTACACAGAGAAACCCTGTCTCGAAAAACAAAAACAAAAAACCCTGTCTTAGGGAATGTGTCAGAGAGTGATAGAGAAAGACAACTATTCTACACACACACACACACACACACATACACACACACGCACGCATACATGCACATACACACGCATCTGAACATACACGCATACTCATGCACACATACATACATGCACACACACACACATGCACTGATAGCCTACAGGACCCATTCATGGTTACCTTGAGCAGATATGTAGGCCTCAGACATCATGGCAGACACAGGGCTACAGCCACGAGCTTCTCAGGAAGAAGACAGCAAAATCAAAATTAAAAATGTGTTACATTAAGCAGCTGGCAAATGTAATATGCAGCTTTGATATTAGGAAATGTAGAGTTTGTAGACGTTTAATTACACGGAAAGGCAAATTCTAGGTTAGAGTCTCTAGATGTAAGAATGTTCCAGAACTAGGTAGAACTCCCAGATGTATGTGATGAGTGCCAAGAAACCAGAAATCAAGTGGCTTACTCACTGATCAAGTCGGTCACAGAAAAGTCATTTCAAGGAGAATCACCATAGAAATGCTTTAAGTTTCATAACCCCTAAAACACGTCTGTAAGCATTGTAAGGCCTTTGACAAGGCCCCAGGGCCTGGGGTCTCCCTGCAGCCCCGGTGAGGCAGGGCTGTGGTTAGGCACAGGAAAGGCGGCTGTAACAGAGAATGGTTAGTGAAGAGCCAAGGAAAAGGTGATAGTGGCTTGGACTGGCCTGCCTCTCGACCTTCCTTCTCACATCTACCACATGCCTACACATATATGTGCTCACATATGTGTTAACAAAAGCACATCTGCACACACATCCATCCTACAATGTCATGCACATGCATCCACATATATTAACACACATATACACACATATGCATGTACACACACGCACACACACATTGACTTTTCCATTGCTTGCACACTCACTTATCCCTGATTGAGCACTGACACATCCCCCACAAGGCTGTTTCCTGACCTCTGCCACAACCCCTCCCTCTATCTATCCTAACTTAAAAATGCCACCTCTGAGTGGCTCACTGTCCCCTGCCCCCCCCAAACTGTCTCCTTCTGAGAAATTCCATGATCCAGGCTTATGTGTTAAATTATCTAAGTATAAGAAAGAAGCTAGCTTAGTGGATAAATGGGCAGCCTCTGGTACTAAAGGACCTGGGTTCTAATTCCAGTGACATCAGTTGTCAGCTCTGTGACCTTAGACTGGTTACTGTCCTCTGTGTTCCCTCCCACTCCCTAGAAAATAGGGCTGGCCAGAATCTCCAGTTGAGACTACTGTGGTCAGATCTTGTGAGTGTGTGTATGTGTCGTGCTGTGTATGTGTGTAATATATGACCGCTTTAGCTGTCAGACTTTGCACTCTACCTCAAGTGAGTCAGGGTCTCCTGTCGTTCATCACCTCATTCTCCAGGCTTATCTGACCCAAGAGATTCTAGGGCTTCTCCTGTCTGCCTGCGTCCTGCCCCCAGGGTCTGGCAATCGAATACCATGTGCTTTCGCTTATGAGGTTTATGCGCATTCTGAGGATTTGAACTTGGGTCACTGGGCTCGAGTGGCAACTGCTTTGTCCACCGGGCCATCACCCCAGTTCCCTGTGTTGGGTTTTGATTAGTCAAAGTGCCGAAAGCACTAGGACCTGGCAGCTGCCACCCGCCATCAGCAGTCTCTCTGGTTCACTGTGGAGCCATAGGCAGACACACCCCAGCTAAGCAGTACATCTCTGATGCTTACTGTTTAAGGCTGTGTTCAGCTGCTGGGCTGGTAGCTTCACCCCATCTTCACTCACCCTCTGGCTGTGTCTACACTGACTCCTCCTCAACTGGAGAATCTGTTGGTGGCCCAAGGGACACTTTAATATAACAGCTGTTACTCCGGAAGCCCAAAGTAATGGAAACCAGGATTCTCCAGAGTCTTTGGCAGATGAGCCTGTACCCGTGTGTCCCTTCATTCAGTGCCCTCTGAGCTGGCAGAGCACATGCATCCCCCGGCCTCAGTATGCCGGACATGTGGGCTCCAAAGGTATCTACCTAACGGGCATACACCGCAGGCTTATGTCTCTCTTGTCTCTCTCTTTCTCTCTCTCTCCCTGCAATGAGCTTGGGCCCAGCTCTCTCTGCTTCTCCTGTGGCCTCCTTCAAGGACCTGCTGATGGGCATTGATTTAGAACCTTTCAACGCCCTCCAGCAAAATAAAGAAGAGGGAGAGGGAGAGAATTATTCCCCGTCAGGCGGGAGAAAAACGACGAGCGTGAAATGGGAAATAGATGAGGGAGAGTGTGAGTCTACAGAGTTGCCCTGGAGGAGCCTCCAGGCAGGGTCTGTCTTCTCCCAGGTCCCCTTCCCATCCCCTGACCAAAGGCCAGTGCCCACTCACATCTGGGGTATGGGGCAGCTCTCTGGGAGTCCTCTGTAGTAGTATTCCTCTCACTATGAAATTGACAACCCATGCTGACCTGGCCTACGTTGTTTTGGCTTTACATCTTGGTTTCTCCATCCAGAAGGACAGGGATGAAGAGTGATGTCCCTTCTGTAACGGTCGAGGCCCACAGAAACTCAAGGGATGCCTGGTCCCTCTGTCTCTCAGTGACAATGCAGCCCGGCTTGAATCGTGCCTGGGATGGATTGTCTCCTTTTGTAAAATGGGGTGGTGGCGGCCCATCATAGAGGCCAGAGACAATATGGTCACAGTACAGTGAAGGAATCAAGGGCCAGAAGGTGGGGACCCCTCTGTACCCCTCAGCTACTGCAAGGCTAGGAAGAGTACAGGATGAGGGGAGTCTGGAATGAGATGCCCATGCTGAAGAGAGCCTCACTGGCGAGGGACATGCCCTGTAAGCCTCTCTCCCTGCCCCCAGAGCCCAGAAATGGTGACAGGTAAGAGCTCCTGGCCACGTGTCATATATCTATCTGTTCTGGTCTAGTGACCCCAGAGACACCTCAGCTAGGGATTAAGCCGGAGCAGGGACAAATTCTGCTGCAAGAGCATAAAAGCTCACACCAAGTGAGACGAAGGAGCTGACCAACCCTGGCTGTCATTGCCCCGTATCATGAAGTTAATGACATTGTCCTGATGCAGCCCCTAGGACTACAGCCGTCCTCCTCTGTCACCCCCCACGCACCCCCACCACGATCCTGTCTACCTGTGATGTCATCATGGTTCTGTAACACAGAGGGAGGGTGGATTGAGGGCTGAGAGCTACTGTTGTCTCCGGACTCTGGGAGACTACCAGAGAGGGAACAGGATCAGCACAAGGCTGATGCTGTGTGACCTTGAGCCTGGCTCATGTATCTCTGGGCTTTGCTCCCCCGCCCCAACTCCCCGAAAGGGGATACCAGCTAATGATTCCCTGCCCAGGCCTTGATATCACAGAGCCCCAGTGGCTTTTCAACTATCGGAACTGCCAGAGGGAGAAGTAAAAGGCCTTCTGATAACTGTTTAGCTTCCACAGCCCAGGGCTCCCCAAAGCTCAGTAGAGGGGCAGAATTCCCAGCCTTCCCAGCCCCCAAGCCTGGAATTTCTGATCCCCTTGCTTCCAACCCCTGAGTCCTAAGAAGTCAGCTTTATCAGTCGTTGGTTTATGTGGTACTGAGGATGGAGTCCAGGGCTGCATGAATGATAGGCAGGCGCTCTACCAACGGAACCCTGTCCCTAGCCACCCTCCTTCCGCCTACCCATCCCACTGTTTTACATGAGGCAGCCACACTTGAATAAGAAAGGGACTTCCCTATAGTCAGCTGATCAGTGAAGATGCTGGAGAACCCAGAGTTTAATACTGGTGGATTCCGTGACCTTTAGAACTTCCTGTTCCTAACAGAGCCCTCACTGGGCAAGAGAGCCCCATGCCTGCTCCTGCACCTGTGCTCAGGGCTGGGCCCTGGACTGCAGGGTAACTCAGTAAGAGGTCTGTTCCTTCCTGGGCAGGTGGTAGCTGTGGACCCAGATCTGGGGGAGAACGGCACCTTGGTGTACAGCATCCATCCCCCCAACAAGTTCTATAGTCTGAATAGCACCACAGGCAAGATCCGCACCACCCACGTCATGCTGGACCGCGAGAACCCTGATCCCGTGGAGGCGGAGCTTATGCGCAAGATCGTTGTCTCTGTCACAGACTGTACGGATCCTACACCACCCTCCCCGTGCTTCCACATAGACAGAGGCCTTTGGGGATGCCCCCATGGGTGGTCTTAGGTCCTGGAGCCTGCTCGGGAGGGCTATCTCCTTACTAAGAATAGATTGGTGTCTACATCCCAGATGTGGCCGTCCCCAGGGCCCCCTATGGAAGGGAGGAACTGGGAGGAGACCCAAGGCTTAAGCTCCTCCTTACAGGGACACCGGGGGAGCTGGATGGGGGTCTGTATATTCCTCCTTTTCTCCATCATTTTTCTCTGATACCCATTCTTCCGTCTCTGCCCCCCCCCCCGCCTTGTCCTTTCAGGTGGCAGGCCCCCTCTGAAGGCCACCAGCAGTGCCACAGTCTTTGTGAACCTCTTGGATCTCAATGACAACGACCCCACCTTTCAGAACCTGCCTTTTGTGGCTGAGGTTCTTGAGGGCACCCCTGCGGGGGTCTCTGTCTACCAAGTAAGTGTGGCTCACCTCGCCTTGTCCCTTGTGAGCCAAGGGGGAATCCCCGTGTGCTTCATGCAAAGCATTTTCATGAGGGCTGGGGATGCCAGTCAAGATCCTCAACAGTACATAAGCCAAGTGGCCTGGGACAACTGGTGCCCAGGGATGTGGTGGCTGAGGTAGTCTGGGAGGCCCCTAGGGACAGACGCTTGAGCCCTGAGTCTGAAAAAACTGGCAGACTTGGAGAGATGGAAGCCAGAGCAAGGAATAGGATCAGACAGAAACAGAAACGACCAGCGCTGGAACTGTGGGACCTGGGGGGGAGCTTTATCTGACTTTATCCCAAACAAAATCTTCATGTGGCATTAATATGAATAGCATTGATATGTCTCTATTTTAGCTCATAAAGCAGAGAGGAGAGTTGGTTCTGGAGGATGTAAAGCCACGGCCAAGGAGATGAAAGGGTCCTTGGGCTGAGTGGTACTCCCAACTGGCATCCTAAGGGCTGGAGAAGGACAGAAGGTTCTGGGCCATGGCAAAATATAGGAGCCCAGGGCCTACTGGAGGCTGGAAGCTCTTTCTAAAAGGATCACAGGGGTTGAAGGGCAAGAATCAGGGGTCTGGATCTGGTCCTAGCAAGTCTTTCTCACCCCGTCTCACGCGGTTCCATTTGGTCTGGAGATCGTCTACGAAGTGTCCAGCTCTGACATCCTGCTGAGTGAAGGCTGCCCTGGGGACAGTGGCCAGACCTGAGGCTCACAGGGGAGCAGGTGTGTCTGACGCACCAAGCTCTGGAAGTCACTCCCAGGAAAGAAGTACTTATCCCAACATCCACCCCCTCACGCAGCTTCTGCTTTCCCCCAGGTGGTGGCCATCGATCTGGATGAAGGCCTGAATGGGCTGGTGTCCTATCGCATGCAGGTGGGCATGCCCCGCATGGACTTTGTCATCAACAGCACCAGTGGCGTGGTCACGACCACGGCCGAGTTGGACCGGGAGCGCATCGCCGAGTACCAGTTGCGGGTGGTGGCCAGTGATGCGGGCACACCTACCAAGAGCTCCACCAGTACCCTCACCATCCGCGGTGAGGGGTGACTCCTGCCAGGAGCTGGGTCTGGGCTGATGCCATCACTGACCGGCCATACAGTGGCTATCGGGCTCCCTCTCCAGTAGGAAGCTCAGCAGTCCAGTCCTGACTGTCCCTACTATTTTCAAATGCTCACTGTGCTTTGTCTATATCTGAGCGTTGCTTTGACGCCCAGAGCCCCACCAACGCTCTCCCCCATCCTAAGCTCCCATCACAGGAAGGACAAAGAAGGTCAGAGCTGACGCTGGGACCTCAGGGTTCTAAGCAGGACTGCCATCTTAGGAAAGGCAGTACTTTCTCAGATGTACAGAAGACCCCCGATTCTGTGCGTGTGGAACCATGGAAGGGTATGGCTGTGGTGGGAAGAGGGTAGCTAGGAGCCTCCACTCTCAGATTCTTCACCCCTTGGGGCCAAATGCCTTTATGCCCACCCTGTATGATGAAATATAATTTCCCATCTGTAAGGGTTTTAGCTCTGAGGAAGATGGAGACTTTGGCAGTGTGTGGCTGGAGGTAGGAGTGAGCCTGGGAACGTATGTGCAGGGATTAACCTGGCATGGCCCTCTTGGCTCTCCATCCAGAGGATACATGGAAACAGGCTGGCAGTGAGCCTAATACAGATACACAGCCTGGTCCTCCTCAGTTGAGTTCTGGGATAGTGAGGGTCTCAGAGCCAGCTGTCTTCTCTGGTGTGGATATGAGACCCCCTTGTAGATGCCAGGAGCCGGTTTGGGGACCCACTTCTTCAGCAAATAATCATCAGGATGTGTGCCTCCTCTTCAAAGAGGACCCACAGAGAAGCTCTTCCAAGCTCAGCACAAACCATAGATAGGAACAAATGGCCTGTCACCTCTCCCAGTGACACCACAGAGAGCATATCACTTGTAAGGGCCACCCTAAGCCCTGTATGCCCAAGGAAGAGGGGCCTGCAGTGAAAGACTGGACACACAAATATTTAAGGGAAAGTAAATTTTTAGAAAGGACAAAGTTCAGAGCCAGCTTCCTGGGATCCCCCACAATCCCTCTCGCAAACAATGATAGAGCTCTCCACGACCACAGCCCCTCCGCTGTATCGCTGTGTGATTGCAGACAAGTTACTCAACTGCTCTGGGCTTCTCTCCTCTCACCTACAGTGTGGCTGGTCATGCCTACCTCAGAATGATGCTGTAGGGGGTGGGGACACAATGCTGAGGTGTGTTGCTCTGGACTGTGTGAGAAAACCACAGTGTTTGTTTTTATTGTTGCTGTTGGTTTTGTTAAGTACATACCGGGAGTGGGGATGCTCCGTGCCCTCCATCTGACACTCAAGGATAGTGTGTATTGTGAGTGCCAGCTCTGGTGAGCTTGAACCTGGATGACTCAGCCACTATACGAGCCTCCTGGGTTCATGACCAGACAGCACTGACACCTAGGCCCCCCCGGAACCCACCACCCCCTTGGGAACCCTTGCAGTGTGGCCCCAGCCATCTACAGCAGTAGCCTGGCCTAGGCCAGCATGTTCCTTCAATTTTCAGTGTTGGATGTGAACGATGAGACGCCCACCTTCTTCCCCGCCGTGTACAACGTGTCCGTGTCTGAGGACGTTCCCCGTGAGTTCCGGGTGGTCTGGCTGAACTGCACAGACAATGACGTGGGCCTCAATGCGGAGCTCAGCTACTTCATCACAGGTACTGACCGCCCTTCCGCCTGACAGGGACCTGGACCAGGCAGAGACAGAAGCATGGACGGGTGGCAGGCATCAGCCTCTACCTCCCTGCCTCCCTGAGGGCTTGCTCCTAGTTCCCAGGGAGCTTCGAGGCTGAAGGTGTACTGGGCGTAGGCAGAGGGGGACAGAGTGTTGACTGGGGTGTCCCTTCACCCCACTTCAGAAAGCAGTCACTGCAGGAATCCTTCCCCAGGGACTCATGAGAACTATTTGTCGAGAGGCAGATGATTGCAAACCCCTAAATGGATTAGTTTTGGCTGGTACATGTTCAATGGAGTTGTAGCCAAAGCTGACGAGGCCCTGTCCTGGCTCTCTGGAGACAGTGAACCTGCCATGGTGGTGGAACCCCATGAGAAATGGAAAACATGCTCTGGGGTTGTCATCTCATGAGCTATAAACCATGTTCCGCTTTCCTCAATGCCTGACCCACCTGACGGGCACTAGGACACATCCCTCATGACCCTCCCATAACCGCCTCTTTCTGCCTGTGAGCCATCTGGAGCCCTGTTGTGTATATATTACATCTACGCACACATACCTGTACACATACGCAGTGTACACACTACCCTCCCTGACGCCTCTCCCCGGCAGTGAGGGATCCCAAGCTCACGTGTCATGGATAGCTCTGTTAGTGTGTCATGGATAGCTCTGTTAGCCACCGTGGCTTTTCAGACCGCAGGCTCTCCTTCCCAGGCTCTCCTGTCCTTCCCTCTTCATGCCCACCTCCTAGCCCAGAGACCATTCCAGGAAGCCGTATTTGGTGAGACATGACATCAGCCTAGAGCTTCTGACACTAACACTGATTGCTCTTTATTTCCTCCCGGCCTCATGCAGAGCTGGGTTCTGTCTCTTGCGGAAGATACACTTGAGGAGCCTGGAAGTTGACTTCTGGGTCTTTCCCTCAGGGGCAAACCACGTAAAGAGCACCTGAAACGTGACTCTTCCTGCTCGCCTGCCTTACCCTTCTAGATTGTCAATCTCCAACCAATTGCACTGCCTCAATTGTTCCAAGCACAGTACAGTAGCTCCCTCTGCTGTCTGGAGTGCTGTACTGCAGCCTGCTCACACAGAAGGCTTCTCTCTTACTGGTCTCAGAGAGTACCTTCCCTGGCTCCACCCAACAAGGGGACCATCATCCAGGGACACCGAGCCACTTGTCTCCTGTCCACATGTTCCTCTACTCCATTCCAGTCCTCCATGAATTCCATCCCAGAGAGCTGTAGTCCTTCAGCCCCTCACTATCCCCAAAGATGAGGGTCCTGGGAAATTCACACCCTCTACCCCAGTCAGTCCTTAGCCATGTGTAAAAAAAAAAAGTCTCTTACCCAAGTCAGCTGCTCAGTCTCCTCTGAAAGAGATGCCAGGGCAATATGGCAGGACTCACGCTCCAGAGTGAACATACAGGAGGAGCCCGGGACAGGGCACAGAACCTCAGATCAAGTGGAGGTTAAGTGAACTGCTCCATAATTGGAGTTCCTAGTACACAGTAGGTGCTCACACAAGCTGTGTCCTCCACCTGTAAGAGCGTCCTCTGAGGGACCCTGTGCAGGTTCCCACTTAGGAGGAGAGTCATGGTGCCTCTCCTTGTAGAGCTCTCCTGAACAACCTAAGTCTTCCCTCCCTTCTGCCTGCAGCGGGAAACGTGGACGGGAAGTTTAGTGTGGGCTACCGTGATGCCGTGGTGAGAACCGTGGTCGGCCTGGACCGTGAAACCACAGCTGCGTACACGCTGGTGCTGGAGGCCATAGGTAAGTACTAGCTGCCCTACGTGCTGTCTGCATGGCTGTTCCCAGCAGAGTTCACACTGGGGAGCCAGGCCCACCACACTCACAGGGCACTGTGGGGTAGGTGGCTTCTATCCTGTGCTCCCTATGCTAGAAAGCAAAGCAGGGAGGGAAGACAGGAGACATATGAGCATCATACATCCATGCATGATGGTACATATTTGTGATCCTAACACTGGGGAGATAGGGATGGAAGAATCAAGAGTTCGAGACCATTCCCAACCTCACAGCAAGTTTGGGTCCAGCCTGGGCTACATGAGACCCTTTATTAAAACATCAAAAATTAAAATAAACGGGCAGTGACAGCCAGGGCTGGGGACACTGTTGGACCTATGTCTTCCTGCTTTGGTTGCTCTGTGCCTAGGTGTTGATTGTGTTATTGTCTGGACCACGGTGGCTATTCTTTACAGCTACCTCAGTTCAGCATCCTCCCAGGTTCAAATGTAGCAGTAGAGAAGGCAGTACTGGCCCTCGCTCCAGCCTGGCTACTGGAAGCCTTTAAACAAGCTATGGTCAGTTCCATCTGGCCTGTGCTAGTACCTGGGCACTTCATTATGACTAGGGAAGTGAGGTATGCTCAGGTGTGTCTGTAAGTTGTTGATCTCTAGAGCTACAGGCAAGGTGATGGGGTGAGGGTGAGGGTATCTGTGGTGGTATGAGTATGCTTAGCCCAGGAAGTGACATTATTAGAAGGTGTGGCCTTGTTGGAGTGAGTATGGCCTTGTTGGAGTGGATGTGGCCTTGTTGGTGTGGGTGTGGCCTTGTTGGAGTAGGTGTGGCCTTGTTGGAGTGGGTGTGGCTTGTTGGTGTGGGTGTGGCCTTGTTGGAGTAGGTGTGGCCTTGTTGGAGTGGGTGTGGGCTTGTTGGTGTGGGTGTGGCCTTGTTGGAGTAGGTGTGGCCTTGTTGGAGTGGGTGTGGCCTTGTTGGAGTAGGTGTGTCACTATGGGTGTGAGCTTTAAGACCCTCATCCTAGCTGCCTGGAAGCCAGTCTTCTCCTGTCTGCCTTTGGATGAAGATGTAGAACTCTTGACTCCTTCTCCAGCCTCACATTTGCCTGAATGCTGTCGTGCTCTTGCCTTGATGGTAATGGACTGAACCTCTGAACATGTAAACCAGCCCTAATTAAATGTTGTCCTTAAAAGAGTTGCCTTGGTCATGGTATCTATTCACAGCAGTAAAACCCTAACTAAGACAGTATCCCAACCATTGGCAATTCCAAGCCTCAGCATGGAGGGGAGGGGTTGGGTGTGATCCTCCCAGGAAAGGTAGGATGTGCTGATGGGTAAGCAAGAAAGGTATGAGGGGTGCGTGTGTGTGTGTGTGTGTGTGTGTGTGTGTGTTTCCCAGTACACACTGGCCAGTAACCCAAGGTATAGCATGCTCTGGAAGCACAAGCTAGAATCAGATAGGAAAGGATACAGAAATCTGAATCTTGAGTTAAAAGCTCGGTCTTTGCTCCCTAAGCAGTAGGAAGCCCCTGGGGCACTTCTCTGGAGGGAAGAATGGTGTAAGGAGGCCCGTGTTCCCACCCCCAGCGACTCCTGATCCTCCCAGGAGCCCCTCCCAGGAGGTGTTTGTGGAGGTTGTTGGGTAAGCAGGAAGAAGCTATGCTGCTCCCCCACCCTCCCAGCTCAGCTGTTCCCGGTTGGCTCTGTCCTGCTCTGCCCTCTGCCCATCCTGAGTGCAGCCTGGGAAGACACTGTGTTTTGGGGAGCCATCACCCAGCTAGAGCCAGAAGAGGGGTTTGGTCCCATCCTTTATGAAGGTCTCCCAGCTCAGCATCCTCAGCAGAGGCAGAGCCCTTGGGATGAGAGGGACTGTCTTAGTTAGGGTTTTACTGCTGTGAACAGACACCGTGACCAAGGCAACTCTTACAAAGACAACATTTCCTTGGGGCTGGCTTACAGCATCCGGGCAGACTTGGTGCTGGAGAAGCCAGGAGTTCTACATCTTGATCAAAAGGCAGCCAGGAGGAGACTGGATTCCATGCACTGGGCAGAACCTGAGCATAGGAGCCCTCAATGCCCGCCTATATAACACACTTTCTCCAACAAGGCCACCCCTACTCTAATAAGGCCACACCTCCTAACAGTGTCACTCCCTATGACCAAGTATCGAAACTCATGGATCTTTGAGGGCCAACCCTATTCAAATCACCACAGAGAGGAGCCTAGAAAAGGGGCCACCCTGGGGTGAGTGACCTGCACCCCAGTTTATGCTCAACTGGAAAAAAAATGAAGTCACTATTGGCTCCCAGCCAACCCCACCACCCCTTTCCCCCCTGGGAGTGTCTGGGCTGGGACACACAAAAGTGAGGAAGAATGTCACCCTCTGGGGAGGACTTTCAGCAGCTTGCCCAGGTAGGGCTGTGGTTCTTGTGTCCACCCTGGCTGGCTCCTGCTAAGTCCCAGCATGCCTTAGGTTTGAAGACCAAGTTCATCCTGGAGACATGCTAATCTGGCCAGCCCAGTGCTTAATAAGGAACAGCAAGACTTAGTGGATAACATTTTTTTAAAGCCTTTATTCCAAAGTTCAGATGTTCAGTCTCTTGAGACATGAGACACGAGGTGTCGCTGGGCCCACATTTTGCTCATCATTTATGACTGGAACAGCAAACACCTGGCCTTGAGGTGGCTGGCCCAGGTGTCTTACCCATGTCCCTCACCTCTGACAGCAGGCTATGTTATATCTCATCATCTGTGTGGGTCCTGGACTTGCTGGGACAAACTAAGGCAACATTGGTGGCATGAAAGAGCCATCTCTAGAACCAGAGATGCCAACTCCCCTCCCAGCTCAGCCGTGCCCGGCTGGCTCTGTCCTGCTCTGCCCTCTGCCCATCTTGACTGCATCCTGGGAAGACACTGCCTTTAGGGGCAAGGCATAAAAAAGCACAGATGTGATACCTCTGATTCTAGGTGTTGGCAGAGCCACAGTCCCTTCACAGCCTCTGGGAAGAATCCTTCCTGGCTCCTCTATGTCCGGTGGTCTTGGGGTCCTTGGTTCATGGCCCTACCTCACCTGCCCTTCTCTTTGTTTCTAATAATCCTCCTGCCTTGGCTTCCCACGAGGAGCTACGGCACGCGCTGTGATCAGAGCACAGTATCTTCTAAGTCATTTAATCACTGGTTAAATAGATAAGAGGACTGACCTCCCTTCCAGATCTTCAACTTAATTATGTCTCCAAAGGCCCCTTTATGAAATGAATAGTGTTCATAGGCTCTGAAGATTCGACCGTCCCTCCCCACCCCCGCCTTCTTTAGTGCCTTAAGCTGTATGTCGTCGGGAAGGAGAATCCTGCCTGCTTCTCTAGGTTGTTGTGAAGACTGAATGAGCCAGACAAGTCTCTGCCTGACCATGGCATTATGTCAGCCCTGGGGTTGTGTTAGTGTTGTTGATGATCTGGAAGGGCAGTGAGCCACCATCCCTTGAGACTGGTGTAGGATGGTGTAACTCGGGCTGATGGCCGGGAGTACAAAGTTTCTAACGCCTGTTCTCCTTCACTCCCATAGACAATGGCCCTGTAGGCAAGCGACGCACAGGTACAGCCACCGTGTTTGTCACAGTTCTGGATGTGAATGACAACCGGCCCATCTTTCTGCAAAGCAGCTATGAGGCCAGTGTCCCAGAAGACATCCCAGAGGGCCACAGCATTGTACAGGTAGGTGGCAGGCTAGGGCCAGGCAGGACTCTGCTCTGCCCTGAGGGGACAGGCTCAGTAGCATCATGCCATAAGGGGTGGGGACAGCAGGGGTCCAGGGTGGGCTGGAAGTGGCTTGTACTTCAAGAAAAATGGTCCCTCCTCCCTTCTGGGAAGAGTAGCCCCCAGTCTGTGTTAGCTGAGGACAGGGCCCTGCCACACCTTGGCCTCCCCCAGAGCCTTTCAAAGCAGTGGGGAGAGGGAAGTAACTCTTTCCTGGAAAGGAATCAAGGAGAGAGGGAGCCAGGGCCCAGCATGGCCAGAACAGAGCGTCTTTCATGGCTTCTTGGCTGGGCTCCCCTCTTGGAAGAAAGCAGGCAGAAGAAAGGGCTCCTGGGCCCAGCATAGGAGCCACAGCTAAAAAGCCCAGAGGGAGGACCCTGAAAACGAAGTGCAACACACACACACACACACACACACACACACACAGAGGGAGGAGGGGCTCTCAATTGCAGGGAGGGAAGACAGGGAATGAATGGCCTGTTTCACCAGCCTCAGTGTTTCAACTCACCCCAAGGGTGAGTCAACTCAGCAAAGATGAGCCTGCCACTACGGCCTGTTTCCTAGCTGGGGTTGGGGGTGGGGGGACGGGGAAGAGTAGGAAGTAGGAGTGTGTCTACCTCCCCGTGTGAGCACTGTGGATTGTCAGGAGAGGCTCAGAAAGCCGATTCTCAATAGAGTCCAGGAAGACCAGAGGCATGCAGGATTCCAGCAGCTGGCTCCAGAGGGAGGGAGGAAATGGGTCCCTTCCTCTGGCCTCAGCTAAGAAAGAATTAGAGCCCCACCACCACCATGAGGCAGTAGGGCTCCACCCTTGCTTAGTACCTGCCACCTTCAGCTCACTGATAGGTACCCCAGAAACTGTAGCCCACCCAAATAAAGGCATCAGAGCAGGTCATGAGGGAGCCTCATTCCTACCTTTTAGCCTGAGGCTTTTCAGGGAGTTGAAGAAGCAAAGGGATGTGAGGTTGTTCTAAGATAGTTTAGGGAGGAAGCTGGTTTTCTCCCCAGCCCTGAAATGCTGGTTTCTATGTACGTAAGACTTGGGTTCACATCCTGGAGTCCCTGAGTGACAACCCCCCATCCCCCACCTCCACCCCTGCTCTCCTCACCTCTCAGGTGTTCAGAGTCCCAGGACACTCTCCCAGGCCCTAGACGTGCCCTGCAAAGATGCACCCCTCTCTCTCTGAGGTCACAAGGATATAGGATCGAGGTACAGTGACCTTACCTCCGTAGCATGCTTAGAGAGCCACCTTCCTTTAGGGCTGTCACAGGAGACACTGAGAAATCAGTGTGGGTCAAGCTCCCACCTGATATCTGCTACCTTGGTGAGTGGGGCACAGTGAGTTCTGGGACAAGATCTGGCTCCCTGCTGCTCCCAGGCTCATAGGAAAGAAGACAGACAAGATTGCTTGCTGCTGGCCTCCCCAGTACAGATTAGACACGAGAGCTGTTCTGGGAGAGAGGGCAGTTTATTGTAAAACAAAGAAGGCCCCAAAATGCTAGTGCCAGTAAAGCCTAAACCATAAACGGGTAGGACAACATCATTCAGTTACCTGAAGTGTCTGGTCAGGATGAGGCTAGAAATATACATTGCAGCTAGTGCCCAGATCCTACTGCACACTGTAGAGTAGGTACATCCAGCGGACACGGGAGACAGTGACAGCTCTGGATCAAGTGACAGCAAAACCAGAGATCAGTCCTTGGGAAGACTTGGGTGGCTTGACTATTGGTGGCGTAGGGCAGCCCAGTGATGAGCTCCTGGACCACTTGACTTTGGGACAGGAGTGAAGCATCTCAGGTTCCCTCTGCCCCATCTTCAAGTCTAAGAAGTGGAAGGCCTTGGCCAGAGAGAGTGAAAGAAGGGATTCCCAGGAGTCCATGCCACACTGGAGTGGGCCTGCTTCCTGTCACTCGATGAAGTTGCCACACCACAGAGAGCATAGCTAGTGCCATCCAGCCTTGATCCTCCAGCTGTCCTGGGAGATCTGGTCCACACTGCCTGAGAGGAGGCCACCTCTTTCCCGGTGAGACATGATAGCACTGCCATGCATTCTCTGGTGCTGACAGTGGCCAGCCTCTTACCACAGTGATACAGCCTCCGCCTAGTCTTGGACAACACAGCCTAGTTTTTGTTTGTTTGATTTATTTTGATTTTATTTGGATTGTGATTTCACGTTTAGCTCGGGCTGCCTTAGACATTCCTCCTACCTCAGCCTGTTGCATGGTGGGGTTACAGGTGTGGTCTTCCACACTCAGCGGACAGGAAACATTTATCTTCAGGTTTTCCCAAGCTGTCCTGACAGGCAGCCACTGAAGGGTGCTCCCAGGCTCATGATTTGAGCCTTACCAGTACCCTAGCTGGCAATGAACAAGACCCACCAGAAGGGGCAGGGAGGTCAAGAAAGAGATGCCTGGGTCCCTTTCCCTGGGTTAGCACAGATGCAGGTGTGCAAGCATCCCTCAGAGCCCCAGAGGAAAGATCTAGAGACCTTTGAGTATTCATCTTTTGATCCAAAGGTCTATTAACAAGAGAATCAGGGGCCTTCAGAGTCTTCTGGGAAAGGACAAAGACTAGATACACAAGGAAATATCAGTGCATTAGGGGTCCAGAGTATCCGTACCACTGTCCTATGATGCCAGGTTCCATCAGAGGCAGGATGGTCTTGGGTGAGCCTGTGTGTGGATGGGCACCGTGTCACATCTTGGTGGCTTCAGTCCAGTCACCTCGGTGGTCATCAAGGCCCGGCAGAGGACACTGCTGGATAGAAGGCCTGCCTCGTCGGAAGCTGTGCAGGGATCTTCGCAGTGAGCCCAGGCGCTTCCAGAGCCGGAGCCTGGGTTCACTGGGGCTCACTGGGTGATGTGGCATGCATTCCCGGGCCCCTTGGCGGCTGGGGTCCAGAGCAGTTGGCTTACACAGCATCATGAACAGCAAGCAAGAGGCCAGTAGTAGAAAAATACAGGCCAGGGCAATGAGGATTGGTACAGGGTCAGCAGCATGGGTGTAAGTCCCAGAAGTGGCAGGGGTCGTAAGGAGGGTTGGAGGGCTGGCGAGGCTGGAGCCCTCTGTGTTCATGGTGCCTATAAAGACAGGACAGAGAATCAGAGCGGAGCAGCTGCATCCCAGATGGGGACAAGTGAGACTTACCTGGAACAAGCCAATGGGGACTGAGCAGTTAGTCATGCTCCCTTGATAGCTTGTCACAGGTTAGCACAGAGAGACACCATATATATCTGATTAGTGACAGAGCTGACTCTGTACCTGGGCCTTCTTTCTGCTATCCCCCTGCCCCTCTGCCGTGAAGAACGCGGGATATAGAAAGCTTTCTGGCATTTTATAATCAGTTCTCAGCAATTAGCAGACAGTCTTAAACCTAAAAGCCCTAAGAGTCAGTAAGCCACTTAATGAATCAGGCACAAGTCAAGAGTGTGAGATGTGTGTGAGTGAGCTGGCAGGACCCCTAACAGCAGCCTAAAGTCGAAATGAGATTTCCAAACCAGGTGTAGTGGTGCATGCAGGTAATCACAGCACGCGGGGGTGGGAGGGGACAGGAGTTCAAGGCTAGCTTTGGTTGCATTTGAGACCAGCCTGAGCAACAGAGACTCAGAGATGTATGTATGTATGTATGTATGTATGTATGGATGGATGGATGGATGGATGGATGGATGGATGGATAGATGGATGGACAGACGGATGGACTGACTGATTAATTGATTTCCAGATAGCTGCATGCCTGGCTTCTCTTGACATATGTTTCACTGTTGGCTTCTCTGATAGCCCCTTTACATAGGGCTCTGGCCCCAGCTGGCCACACTCCCCCACGCCTACCACATACCTATTTCAGCTGCCTGGATCCAAAGGTACTTCCGTTGCTACTTCCTGATGCAGTCTAGCCTGCCTCCAGGGAAACCGAGGCCCCGCACGAGGGGCCAAACCCAAGCCACACGAGCCAGCAAAGGACAAGACCAGATGTCTCAACTCCAAACCCCATGCCTACCCCCTTCTAGCCTCCAGCCCTCTCGGAGACCAGTGAGTCGCTCAGACAGACCTGGGAATAAAACCCATAAAGAGTTGACACAGTGAAGGCAGAAGCCTGCCCTGTAGCATTGTTGCCTGCTGGACGATGTTTCCACTATACCTGCAGAGGACCCATCCCGCATGGGGAATTTCACAGACGCTCCGAGTAGACAGAGGACCAAGCTAAACTGGGCAACTAGTGGCTGAGCCTTGGTGTGGGCAGTGTATGATGGGCAGCTCCGAGAGGGGCCCTGGCTCCCCCCACAGCCTAGGCTGATGGCCCTTGGGGAGTAGGAGTTTTGCCCAGGCTCTTCCAGCTTCTCCACTGAGGCAAGCAAGCTTTTTTTTTTTAAAAAGACAAACATTCCTGCTGTTGCATTGGCAACCAGTTCAATGTTATTTGAAGCACAGAGGAAAAACAGGTTATTCATTACAAAATGCCAGATGAACTTGATTCCAAAAATTTTTGAAATGAATTTTCAAATACTAAACCTGTGACAGAAAGAGAACAGCTTCTACTCTCCCAGTTTACTTTGTGTCTCCCTCAGATTCTAGCCAGGCCACAGGGGAGGCTCTGTCCCAACAAGGCCCTCCCTGAAGCTATGGGAAATCAGGGAGCATGGCCACCCAACCCAGTTAGCCACTAGGGCCCTTGTCTCACCTAGTCACTCACCAGCAGCTCCAGGACCTAAATCCTGGCTCCTGGGGACAGCTACTGAGGGCATGCAGTGTTCTCCACCCACCTGCCACCCAACCCTTGTCCCCTCCCAGCCTTTGCAGCTGCCCCAGGCTGGAAATTCTGATGCCTGTCTAACTGCTGAGGGCCTCCACCCTCCAGGCCTTGGGCCTGGAAAGCACTCTGAGTGGACAGCATCCATGGATCAGCCCTTCCTGACATCTGAGTTGGAGCAGGGATGGGGTATACTCATTCCCATCCCCGGTGGCGAGAAAGCTGTCCCCTTGGCTCTCAACACTCGGCCCCAGTAAGGAAAGGGCAGTCCCAGCTAAAGCCTGCATCATCTCCGCTCAGAATCCAGAAAAGCTGTGAGGCTACAGGCCCCAGGGCCACTTCTGCATGGACACCGGAGACTCTCTAAGGGCAGTCTGTGACACTGGAGAGCTTGAGACCAGGCCCAGGAGTTTGAGGCAAGGCCAGCTACCTACCAGATTCCCTGCTGCCAGCCAGCAAGATCCGCTGATTCCAGTGGGAGTTCTCCTGAAACCCAAACAAGGAGCCCCCTTCCTACTGCAACCTCCTCTGAGAGCATCTCTCTACACTGAAAGCATCTTACTTCCTTAGAGTCTCACAGAGAAAGTGTGGCCTTGGCTTAGCCGTTTCCCTTTACTGGGCCTTATTTCTTTTCTCAGAATAATAGAAGGACTCCCTGAATCTGAGCACACCCTCACAACCTCCCAGGTTCCCAATAAGGATCTCCCCCACTTCTTACATTGGTTTGTTCTACAGTCCCTCAGCAACCTCACGGCCTGCCCTCGGAGGTCTGTATTCTCAGTGGCCAGGTCTCTCAGCTGTCCCAGGAGATCCAAGGTGTACCAGTGGGCGAGCTGTGACCCTATGTTGTGCTGCAGAGCCTGCAGCAGACTGGTTTTCCTCCTGCTTTTCCTCCTGGGCCTGGTTTTATTGGGAGAGCCCTGGCCTGTCTGGGGGAGGGGACAATTGGAAGGATAGAGGTAGCAACTGAGTGGAAAAGAAAGAGAGGGAGGCCTTCGCCTGGCTCACTCCAGCTTGTCTCCTTGGAACCCTCTCACGTAGGGAAACGCTGGTCAGGGCAGGAGCAGGTCTAACTGCCTGTTGGCCTAGGGCTCCCATCACCCCCCTCCTTAGAAATTTGAATGGTATGGTCGACTATTCAGTGCCTGCCAGCCCTCAGGTTACCAGGGAGAGGGTCTATAAGCAGAGAGGGCAGCAGGAGGGACAGGGGGTGACGGGCCCTGAAGTCTCCAAGGCCTCCTCTGCAGGGTCCCTAGGCCCTGGTTTTCCTGGATTCTCAGAAAATGTCCCTTATCTGGCTGCAGAAGTGAGTGCAGAATGCTTCAGACTGAAGGACAGGCCATTCACAGTGTAAGCGGGGTACCAGGTTCTCTCCAACCCTCGCCCACCACCCTCCCTTCTTCCCAGAATACCAAACTCCCCTGGCAACCCGCTGCCTGCTCAGGAGCCTGAATATCGTGCAGCCTGCCCATCAGGGGACTCCACGGTCTCAGAATGCAGCATGGTCATAATCACAACCACGTCTAAGACTTATGGGCCTTCACCACAAAATAAAGCCTTGTCTCCCAACCCCGGGGTGGACAGAAGCTTTCCTGTGTACTGTTAAACATGGAAGGAGCCTTGGTGATCCAGCACCATCCCTCCCAACAGGTGACAAGGCTGTGTTCCAGGCAGGCATAGGCTGCCCAGAGTTATCCTACAGGTTAATACTGGGTAGGAACCCAGTATTTCTCTAGTTAAAGGACAGGATCTCTTGCCTTAGACAAGTGGGGGCGGGGCAGTCCATCTGCTGACTTGATCTTTGCAAACAAGATCCCTCTTCCAACTTTCTCCCAAAGTATGTCCAGTAAGTGAAGATAAGGAAATTTGTATTAGAACTTTGAGTGGCACGTCACAAACTCCTGATTTGATCTCCATAGCAAAGAGAGAGACCAGTGCTAGAGCAATCGTGGGGTGACCCACAGGATCAAGGAGAAATAAGATGGGGACACAGCTGGGCTAACAGAAGACCAGGGACTAGGAATTGAAATGTTTCAGTGCCGTATGTTGCACACGTCTTTCATCTGTGCTTGCTGAGGGTCAGCTCAGTGACTGTCACCAGAGACTGGCCACTCGGTCATTTATATCTCCATTCAGCAAACAAAAAGCCAGGTGTGACGATGCACTCCTGTAATCCAGCACTTGGGATCTAGAGGCAGGAAGATCAAGAGTTCAAGTCCAACCTGGACTATTTTAAATCTAATCTCAAAAACAACAACACAAAAGCAAACAACCCTACTGTATGCCAGAGAGTAGGAACATGGCAGCGCGCAGAGCCCTTTCTCTTTTCTGGGGTCAGCAGAGGGAGGAAAGAACAAACATGTTCACTCAAGGAAGAATAGTGGCAACAAACCAAAGACGTGATTGACCCAGGCCTCTCATGGTGAGCCAATGACTTTCTTAGAGTTACTTACAGGACAAAGAAATAAATAACTCAAGAACATTTATGTCATCCAAAGGCTTAACCCCAGCGTGGGTCGTGACTACAGAAGATGTAGTTTCCTGCCTAAGTTTCCTGGAGCTCCACCCAAGAGTCTTTTCAGTAATTACTGTCCACTGTAAAAAAAAAAAAAAGTTTTCCTGCCTGGCGCTGACAGCAGCAATAATTTATGCGTGGAATATAAATACATGGGAAGTTATTTGACAGGCACGTCACATCTGCTAAGCAGAACAACCACTATGGCCTTGTTACTGGGGACTGTGACCTCCACAGCCAAAAAGCTTTGCCCCGACTTACAGTACCAAATATGAGTTCTGCCTTGTGGCATGGGCCTTAAATTTGATTTAAAAAAAAAAAAAAGGCGCCTTTAACAGCTATGCCACTATTGTACCAGAGGGCACATTTTTGCTCAGTATGTAGTCCACATAGAGTCTGTAACAGAGTAAGATTGTGACACTTCTCTCTTGAGAGCCTGCACAGCACCTTCTAGCTCTAAAAAGTCAGCCAACAAGGAGGGAGTTCTAGCTTGCTTGCTTCAATGAAAGTATATCGTGACTTCAACAATAAGGACTTACCATCTAATGTTGCCATGCAACCAATACCAGTTACAATGGACCATTTGATGTGGGGGGTCTCACAGGGCCTCCCTGGCCAGCAGCCTATCCAGCACTGGGATAATTAGTCAATAATCGTATGGCTTCTGGGCATGCCTTTTTGCACCTAGACAGTGTGCCTTTCTTTAGACTCTTGTTACTGTTATTCCAGATGCTTTTCCACATCTGTAAGGCACTCGGGATTGGCTGTATACAGTGAGACTTTCCCATAGAAGATGGGCGTGATCGCTGAAAGCCCGTCTTATTCTGAAAACAGCACTGCTGGAAGCAAGTGCCGGTGCGTGTGTGGGTCAGCAGCTGGGGGGGACACCAAGAGAAATTAGCCAGGTCCAGTGATGCATGGTGGGATCTTGTCACTGCACCACTTATGTCCTCAAAGCAAGCAAACAACAACAAAACCAAAGAGCGACATTGGGCACCACGTCATGACTCTACTCCATCTACCCCCCAGAACGCAGTCATTCTCCACAAACCACTCTATGTCCTCAACCTGGGGCACCGCCATGAGGCTGCCATGTGTTTCCCTGCCCAGGATGGGCTTGCTGGGGCTAGCTTGTGACTCTTGACTGAGCTGGTAATTAAGGGTGAGTGGCATCATGTTGTCATTGTCCATGCTAAAAGGACAGGCTCTGGTAGGTTCTGTACCAGTTCCGTTGTCATTATCCGTTGGCCACAACTGGTTACTGAAAAGACCCCCATCTGGGTGAAGTTTTTGATACAGAATCTCATTTTGTAGTCCAGGCTAGAATATGTAGACCATCCTAGCTTTAAAACTGTGACATCCTCCTGATGGTGCATGCTACACAGGGACCGCAGGCATAGGCCACCACTCCAGCCCACTGTTCCTTCTTGAAGGTACAGCTTATTCTGAAAGGATCATTGCCCACCCTTTGCTGGATTTTATCTGTCTCACCTACTCCACGCTGTCACTTGTTCCTGCTTTCTCCTCTCCCATAAATCCTTCTAGAAGCTCTCAGGCATAGAGTCTGCCCTTCTGTCTTCCCCTAGTGCCTTTGGCTCAACACAAATCTTACCACATTTGCTTTTCAGTGACCTGGACAGTCCTTTTGCTTTCCCCTTCCCTCATCCCCTCGTCTTTGGCTTTAACGCCTTTCAGAAACAGTTTACATGGGATTGGTCTAAGTTAGCAGTTCTCAACCTGTGAGTCACAACCATCAGAAAACACAGATATCTGCATGACGATAGTCATAACAGTACCAAAATGGCAGTTATGAAGCAGCTACAAAAATAATCTTGTGATTGGGGGTCACCACAACACAAGGAACCGTATTAAAGGGCCATAGCACTGGGAAGGTTGAGAACCACTGGTCTTAATCATTCAGATTCACCAGAGCCTTTACTTTGTAAAGGTCATGTCCTACCAGGGAGCTCAGCAAAGCGACTCAAGCCCCATAACCATCCCTAGGTAAATCAACTTCTCTTGTAACTCTCCGCTAAACACGGTACTCAAAGCCACCAACTGGCCATTAGTCACCACCCCCACATACCCAGTTCCCATAGCAATGCTTGTCACTCCTCCTCAGCCTCCTGTCCCTGCTAGCCAGGAAGACCTTAGTCACATGTAACCCAGTGTCCCTATTGGCTTATATGAACCAGTCCATCAGGGACTAGCTTCTCTCCTATTGGCTCAGCGCATGCCACCTCAGCTCAAGGAGAAATGGTTTCTTATTCACACCCAGCTCAGATTGTCCCCATCCTTCTCTGTCCCGTGGCTGCACACAGCAGTCTGAGAGAGGCTCTTTTATTCCTTGTTTAAAAGTCTTTCCCCTGAGGCTTGAGAGATGAAAGGATCACAAAGAGAACTCGCCTTTCTTCCAGAGGTTCTCCATTTGCTTCCTAGCGCCCACATATGGTCGCTCACAGGGGTCCAACACCATCTTCCTCTGGCCTTTGCAGACACCCCCATACTCATGGCACACCTACACATATGTGCAAAAATAATAATAAATGTTAACCAGCTCCATCAGTTTGGAGGCTGAGGTGTCCCTGATTGCCGTTGTTTATTGTACTGGGTCATAGCTAAGGTCTCTGCCTGCATCATGAGTCACAGATTCTCTGTATTAAAGATTGACACACCACTCCTCCTTACCCCTCCATCCTTTCCCTGGGTTCCAAGCCATCGCTTCCCAGGAAACCTATTTATCTCGGTTCTAACTCGCAGTCTCTCTCCCTGGCATCCGGCCAGCGATAGGAAGCGGCTCCATCTCTTCTCCCTTTCTGACATTTCTCCTGCCAAGCCAAAGGCTGTCGTGTGGGGTGGCATCTGTGCACCACTTTCCTATAGTAATTCTTCCCTTGCAGAGGCCAGTTCTTTCCAGGTTGCCGAGCCTCGGTTGCACATCGTCATCCACAGAGGCCGCGGAACTGCTGCAGTGACCGTGTCTAGGGCACCCCTCAGAGGGAGAGCTTCAGATATATATCCTAGATGTGTTCCACTGATCCCACTCGGGTCCTGTCTTAGTTACTTTCTTATTGCCATAATAACTAAACTAAACTAAAGTGTCTTAAGGGTAAAGGGTGCATTTGGGTTTATAGTTTCAGAGGGACACCAGTCCATCCTGGCAGCAGGTAGGAAGGTAGTGGTGATCAGGGCAGGAGGTTGCCTGGTCACACTGCATCTACAAAGGGGATGTGTGGGGTGAGGGTGCCGTAAAACCAGGAGGAGCTAGTCCAGAGCTGGAGAGGTGTCCAGCCCCATACATCTCATCCTGAGAGCCATAGGGGTGAAGATCACTCTCTCCCCTACCCCAAGCTTGCATGTCCAGGGGCATGTAGTCCTGTGCCCCACAGCTTTGTCCCAACCAGAGGAGGTCCCATAGTTGCAGCCAGGTTAAACTTCCTCTCTCCTTATAAGGTCATATCCAGCAGCATCTAGAATTCCTCCTTATGCAAATAAAGCCTTCCCAGCATCTTAGCCTCAGCCAATGAGAGCCTCTACCCATTCCCCAAAGGTGTAAATAGCCTGTATTCTCCACAATTTAAACAAGCTGCTCAATGAAGCCTGCCTCCAAAGTCTGTGTCTCACAACATTCTCTGGTTGCCTGAGGTCTCCATCACTCCTGGCCGTTCTTGCCTCCCGCTTCCTCCCCTCACAGACCCCGGCAGAGAGTGAATGGGAAGTAGAGACAGGCTATACAGCCTCAAGTCCAGTCCCCAGTGGCCCACTTCTTCCAGGGTAAGGCATTGCCTCCTGAAGGTTCCACAACCTTCCCAAACAGTGTCACCATCTAGAGACAAAGTCCTGTGAATACATATAGAATATGACACACCAGGACCACCTGCAGCGAGTCAGATCAGCTTTACTTGGGGTGATTCAAGGCTTTGGGGAATTGGGGGTAGAAACATCCATGATGGGCCGAGGGCAATGGCTGAGGGCTTAGGGTACCAAAATGCCTCATTAGCATGGGGAAGCATCTCAGGAATCTCAGCTGCTAAGTGAACAGGTTCTGACTAGGTTAACGGAAGTTGAATCTGTAATCTAACTAAGGCTACGTGACATTCTGAAGGTAGAGGTAATGGGGGGGGGTTGAACTCCCCAGGCAAGGTCAGAGAAGGGGAAGCCCTGCCCATGAAGGGAGTCCTCCATATTGCAGGGGACTGAGCCCCAGAAGGCTATCAGTCAACAGTAGACTTCAGCCTTAATTAGTAAGGCAACAGAGGAATATTCCACATTCAAATCACAATAAGTACCAATTCTATTGCAAAACTTTCCCCAGGGTGGTATATACCAACATCTCACCCCACACAGGGCACTAATGATAAGCACAAATGATTCCACCCAGTGCTACCCTAGTGAACCGATAAGTTTATAGGAGCATAGGTTACTTACGGATCATGGAAAACTCTTCAGTAGAACTGTCTGCACATTGGTCGGGGAGCTCCAGGGACACAACTTTTAAACATCACCACCCATGCGAGGGTAGGCTTCTCAGTGATGCAGCACCTGCTTCAGTCACCCTCATGATGGTCCTAAGACATCAAGAGCGTCACTGGGAGGGGGTCATAGAGATACGGAGTGGCCTCCTTCAGCCTGGGCCAGAGAGTGATGACGTAATGTCTCACATGCCTCCCTCCCCCATCCCAGGTCAGTTATGGGGACTGCAAGGACAGCTCCCCTCCCTGCCTTGGAGTTAGGAATAACCCCACTGTCTCTTCTCCTTCAGCTGAAAGCCACAGATGCAGACGAGGGCGAGTTTGGGCGCGTCTGGTACCGCATCCTCCATGGTAAGTGGGCTGCTATGGGATAGGGATGGCCACTGCCCTGCAGAGATATCACTTCTTTTTTTGGCTGAGCAGAGAAGATGCCCAAGCACCATATACACGGGCTGCAGCTCAGGGAGAAAGGGGGTTTCCTGATCTTTTACACTAAGTTGAATATATTCTAAGCAAAGAACGGTATGCTGGCCTTGTACCTAAGGGCTCCACAGGCTACAGTGTTCTCAGAGCTGACTCCATGACAGAGAGGACCTTAGACAGCCCCTGGGAAAATCACTGGTCATTCACTCTCCTTGGTCCAACTAGAAACCCGAGCCCTTCCCTGAGCCGTTCACCTCAGCCAGAGCATGAACCACCACTCCCCTCCTGGCTTCTGGATCAGGAGTGCAGCCACCCTGCATGAACTCCAGGGACCGAGTGTGGATAAGTGTGTCCATGGAGAGAAATCAAGATCATGGGGACCAACCCAGCCCAGTGAGGTCCACTACATCCTAGATTCACTCACCCGCAGACAGCAGGGTCTGGGTTCTCCTGAAGCTTCTGTATTCCCACTAAGAAGTGGAAGTGTGGAGATAGGGATTAGACCCTAGGCGTCATATAAGGAAGAGGCAGGTGAACTTCAGTTCCATGTCCCCCGCTGTTAGGCCACTGTGGGCTTTGGGAACTCCAGGAACCCAAAGTGAAGGGTCCCTGTAAAGGGATGGTTTTCAGCTGGTGATACAAGTTAAAATCAAACATAACTGAGGTACAGAATTGAGGTACATCTATCTTAGGATAGATGATAGAATACTTTATCTACGTTGCCAAACATGATAGACTAGATGTTATAAGTGTTTGTCAATCCTTACAATTTACGTAATTGTTATAATTATGTTCAATGTGTATCTGAGAGAAAAGAGCCTTTTTGATTGGACAGAAAGAGGGAGATGTAACTCCTTGTATTCTAATGCTAATTTGTGTCTCCAAATGAAGGATTTGCATGAGAGGGTCTGCATGTAGCTTCTGGGAACCCGCCCCCAGTTGGTTCTCATTGGTAAATAAAGATGCCAATCGCCAATAGCTGGGGAGGACAGACAGAGGTGGGATTTTAGGCTTTCCTGGGCTTGGGACCAGGAGCAAGAAGGGAAGGAGGAGATTGGCCATGCCAGGAGAGTGTGGAGGAGAGGAGAGACGCCATGCATCTCATGTGCCCCTCCACAGGTAACCATGGCAACAACTTCCGCATCCATGTCAGCAGCGGGCTCCTGATGCGAGGCCCAAGGCCCCTGGACAGGGAACGGAACTCATCCCATGTGCTGATGGTAGAAGCCTACAACCACGACCTGGGGCCCATGCGGAGCTCTGTCAGGGTGAGAACACACACTGAGGCCTTGGGGGGGGGTGTCGCAGAATCACCACTGATTGACCGGCAGAGCAAGGAATTTGGTGAGGAGGCCAAGGGGCCAGCCCAGCCGGGGATCGTGGATTCGTCCTTTTGCTCCGTGCCATGGTTTCTGCTTGAGGAAGGGGATCTGTGACACTCATGTCTGTCCTAAGGGAGGGAAGACGAATCATCACCCATCTATCCCTTATATCTACCCAGCTCTCCACAATGCAACCCCCCCTAGACATAACCTTGGAGGAATAGACAGCAATATTGTTTTGCAGATGAAGAAATAAGAGTCACAGAGAAATGTCCAAAGGCAGGAGCAGACTTGAGACTATCTGTGTATGTTGGGTCCAAGTTCAACGCTGTTTCTCTTGAAACCGTTTCTAAAATTCTCCCACCCCATTCCCAGCTGCCCTATGAAATGCATTCTTCATACACACCCTCAGTAGGCAGCCGAGGCCAGAGGACCTTCTCTAATGGTCTCACACACAGAGGTCTGCCTCCTGTCTGTGCTGTTTATGTGCACCCCTCCTCATCCTCCATACACACGTAGCAGCCCGTAGCCCCTTCCCCTAAAACCACAGGAAGTGAGTCAGGGCCCAGAGGTCCCTGTTGTGGAGGAAGGTGGGAATTCATCAGGCAGGGACGTGTACCCAAGCCTGAGTGTGGCTGAGTCAGCTGAACTTATCAGCTCATCGCAACCCGCTGTTTCCTAGGACTGGAAACACCGAGCAGGATATACCTGGTCAGCTGTCGCTCAAGTCACTCCGGGATACTTCCCCACATGCTAAGGATGGATGTCTCCAACCAGAGTCTGAGCCCCACCCAGATCTGTCAGAGCTGGGCCAGCTCTGAGTTCCTAGCTCCTTGCTAGGATCTTGGAGGAGGCAGGAGAGAGAGCTGGCTCCTGACAAGCTACCCGGCACATCCCTTAAAGAGTGAATGAAGCTAGGCAGTGGTAGCGCACGCTTTTAATCCCAGCACTTGGGAGGCAGAGGCAGGTGGATTTCTGAGTTCGAGGCCAGCCTGGTCTACAGAGTGAGTTCCAGGACAGCCAGGGCTTCTCAGAAAACCAAAAAAAAAAAAAAAAGGTGAATGAATACCTGTCCAGGTGGATACAACAGAGGAGTTAGGTCCCTTGGATCTTTAGAGAACATGTTGAGTGACAGAGATACGGTTTCCTGGTATGTCCCAGGAAGTTGTCACAGTCGCTTCCCTGTATGGCAGACTCTATTCATGTGCTAATGAGCCCGGTCAGGCCAGTGTCTTCCCTCGGGGCACACTCACATCAGGTCACAGGAGTGGCTGGCATCAGTGAGGTTCAGGCTGGACCCCTGGACTTCAGGCTTCCTGACCGCAGCCCTCTCTGCATCCCCTCACCTCCCCCACCCACCTGTTTCTCAAGAGCCTGATCACTGTGGCTTCTGTGTGCCATTTTTAGCTGCCAACCTTGTTAAACCAAATTCTTTGCAACATCCCAGGGTGTAAAACAGATCAAAGGTAGAGTGTGTACTACTGCAAGGTGGGGCACCCCAGCCACAGCCTTGGGCCCCTTTTATATGCTTCTGCCCTCAAGACTCTGGAGAAAAAGAAATTCACCCAGTTCTGAAGAGAGCCCTGCATTATACCCATTCTACAGATGAGACTGAGTCAGAGAGGAATCAATCAACTTGGCTAGGGTCCCATTATGGTATCCTAGAGCCAGGTAGAGCCAGGCTTCACACACACCCCCGAAGGGCAAGTGGCCCAGACTATTCTCTTACCTCTACACTATATGATTCCTAGACCACAGTGCTCAAGAAGACTTCTCAGAACCCTGACGACAGCTACATCCCCAAAGAGTAACTTTAAGAATTGACGTGTTGTCCCTGGCTTGGAGATTTGAGGGCTCCTGCAGTCTACAGCCCCTATCCTCCTAAGAGAATCAGGAAAGCTGGGGCGCTTTCTGACAGCGATGTGAGGACTCTAGCTTTGCCCTATACGCTGTCATTCCCACTTTAGGGGTTAGCAACAGTCCCCATGAGGGTCATAAAATAAGGAGAGAAACTGTCCTTACGGATGCTGGGCGTCTCTGTGTGCCCATGCCCATGTGCACAAGTATATACACACATCTGCCCTCTTGTCTCCTGTTGGAGGGTCTGGCAGCCCTGTGCAGAAACTCCGGACAGAAAGCAGCCTGGCCCTGAGGCACCTGGCAGCATCCTCCTGTTCAGCAAGAGTTCAGCTGGCCTATACTTCCTGTTCAGCTGTGTCTCTCGGGTTCACAAACCGCACCATCTTTCCTCCTGCTGAAAGCAGCCAGAAGTATTGAAAGCCTGGCCACATTGCAGCCAAGCTACATTCCGCCCCTCTCCCGTTCCTCTCACACTGACAGACCGACACGTTTTTCCCCACCGCCCCCAGAAGGCCAGGTCATTAGAACAAGCAGACTCCGGAAAGGGAAGGCTTGCAGTTTTGAAAGCTGGATAGTTCATTTCTGTTTACATAGAGTTCCCGAAATTCACCTACGCCAATTCCCCTTAACAACCACCACACCCAGGATCTTCTGCAACAAGTTGTGGGCAAAGCCAAATTTAGAAGGTCCCCCACGACAGCTGCAATCTGAGGTGGACACTGTCATCTGCATAGTCGATTCTTGACATCTGGACATGAAAGGCGCTGGCGTGGCAGGGCTGCAGCCCCTCAGGGCAATGGAGTAGTGAGCCTGCCATGAGCCTCCCTGGCCACCACATCCATCTTCTCCTCTGGCTTTGCCACCCTTCCCACCCTGAGTCATCCAGTAAATTCCCTGCTAACCTAGAGGGGTGTGTGTGTGTGTGTGTGTGTGTGTGTGTGTGTGTGTGTGTGTGTGATGTGTGTGTCTAGTGTGTCTAGTGTGTCTGGTGTGTGGTGGGGGTTGTGTGAGTGGTATATGTGTGGTATGTGTGTGTAGTGTGTATATGGGGATATTTGTGTGTGTGGTATATGTATGGGGGTATTTGTATGTTGTGTGTGTGTATTTGTGTGTGTGGTATGCATGGGGGTGTTTGTGTGTTATGTGTGTATATGTGTGTGGTGTGTCTGTGTGTATCTGTGGTGTGTATGGTGTATGAGTGTATATGTATGTGGTATGTGTGTGTGTCTGGTGTGTGGTGGGGGTTATATATGTGGTGAGTGTGTGGTGTATGTGTGGTGTGTATATGGGGGTGTTTGTGTATCATGTGTATGTGTGTGTGTGTGTGTATATGTGTATGTGGTGATTAGTGTATCTGTGGTGTGTGTGTATGTGGTGATTTGTGTGTCTGTGGTGTGTGTGTGTGTGTGTTTGTGTGTGTTGGGATAACCCCAGAGGCATCTATGTATGTATGTATGTGCATGGTGGTGGTGGTGGTGTGGTGTGTGTGTGTGTGTGTGTGTGTGTGTGTGTGTGTGTAACCCCAGAGGCAGCTGTCAATATAGGCAAAGTGCCAAAGGCAGGTTCTCTGAGGCTGCCTTGCCCTCCTCCCCCTTTCGGTCCTTTCCACTGACTACTGTGACCTGTGCTGTCTACACGGTGCTACCCCACCCCACTTCCTCCCTTCTCCATCCTGCTTCATGGCAATGCTTCCCTGGCTCCAGGGAGCCAGCAGAAGGGCCTGCCTTACACTGGGGCCAGCTCATCCCCAGCCTGAGCACTGACAGAGAGGGAGCCAGGAGATGCCAGCCCTCCTTGTCCCTGTGAGATCTTGGGAAAATTATCTCTCTTTTCTGGAGCTCTTTTCCCAATCTCTTAAAGGAGGCAGAGCCTGGGATTTCTGGTAGCTTGTGTGTCTCTGCACTCTGCTGTCTCTTCCCTCCACTCTGGTCTTCCAGGCAACAAGATTCAGGTCTACAGAAAGCTCTCTGAGCATTCCCAGATATGGGGGGAAGGGAGGGGCTCTCCTTGCTTGCAGATATAGCTCTCCATAAACACCTTTTTAAAGGTAGCATTTTTCTACATCTCATACATGTGCATTAAAGGGAAGTTTCAAAGGTGGAGAAAAGCAACGGGAACATCACACACACGAAAACCACACAATTCTCAAGTGGTCACCTTCCCCAGAAAGCAACTCCAGAACAAGGATTGTTAGGAAAGTCATTAATAAGTTTCCCCAGGAAAGTGGTAGGGAGATCAGGAAACCCCATGGGTTGTGGGGGTGATCATCCTCTGTTTCACTGAGAGCCCTAGAAGGAGTCAGGGTTCAGTGCCCCACACTGTTGTCTGCCATGGTGGAGTGACAGTCCCCAAGAACAACCACTTCTGTACTTGTTACCATTATGGTTTTTTTTTCCCTTGAGTCTATCCTAAACGCGTTATGATCTTTGGATAGAGTTAGTTTTCTATTGATGAGGCAAAACGCCATGACCAAGACAACTTATAAAAGCAAGCATTTTATTTGAAGGCTAACAATTCCAAGGGGCTAGAGTCTTTGACCATCATGGCAAGGAGCCTGGAAGCTGGCAGGCATGGTACCAGAGCAGTAGCTGAGAGCTTACACAAGGGAGGTGGAGGGAGAAGGAGAGGGAGAGGGAGAGGAGAGAGAGAACTAGAAGCCCACCCCCAACAAGGCCACATCTCCTAATCCTTCCCAAACAGTTCCACCAACTGGGGACCAAGTATTGAAACAGACAAGCCTATGGGGGCCATTCTCATTCAAACCACCACGATCACTGTCTAGTGAGCACTTCCATGAGCCTGGCGTATTTTATCTTCCTAACCACCTCAGGAGCAGTGTGACATGAGCCTTTAGTGGCATTACTGCTTCATGCTGGAGAAACTTGACCACCCTAAAAGTGCCACTGGTAGTCACTGGATCCTACAGGTCAGTGCAGAACCAAAGGGTGTCTGAACAGCAGCCACAAGCCAGGTCCTATGTGAGGGGCCGGATTCAGTGGGAGATGAGGCAGGACTAGGTCCTCCAGAGGGAGCAGGGGCCATACCCTGGGATGCCAGTCTCCACTTTTCCTGGACTGAGCCCTGGCACGTCTCTGCAGGTGATCGTATACGTGGAAGATGTCAACGATGAGACCCCCGTGTTCACACAACAGCAGTACAGCCGCCTGGGCCTTCGGGAGACAGCAGGCATCGGGACCTCGGTCATCGTCGTCCGGGCCACTGACAGAGACACTGGTGAGGCAGGCAGGGGGAGCCAGGGATGCCACTTCTCAGACTGACCCTCCTCTTGCCAGGGGCCCTGTCATCCTTAGACGAACACCCAGACTCAGGAGGGGCTCCTTGCTTGCTATTCACTCCATACATGTGCCCAGAGGATTAGAGTCAGGGAAGGTATCCAACCTCTGATGATTAGGAGAGAGTGGAAACGTTTGCACACCCAGATTAGTCATCTCGGGACATGGCAGCACAATGCTAGCCTTTTGCAGGGACTGGGAAAGGGTAATGGAGCCATGTCATAAAGCTAGCCTAGGCCTAAGCCTCTATTCAGCTGTCCCCTTCTACTGCACAGGGGACGCCCAGAGCTCGGTATTTGCAAGCCTCCTCACAACCCATCCCTCCCTTAGGGAAGTGACAGGCTTGGGAGGCAGCCCCAGCCTGGGAGAGGTTTCCATAGCCACAGTGGTCAGTGTAAAGTGATCGGGGTAGGATTCCGGGATAGTACAGCCTTCTCTACTGATCTCGTGCCCGGTTAGGAGAGGGCTCTTCCCTACCTCACTACAGTAGGGATATTTTAATAAATCTAGGCATGGGGTTGCTACCCTCTTCAGTGGTTTCTGTTCCCGGATGAAAGACACACACACACAGCCTTTATATTTTAATATATCTTAAGCAGTACAATAGCTAGGTGACTGCCTACCCTCCATGCTGTTAGAATCCACTTTCCAACCAATACCTCTGAGTTACTTACTAATTTCTATGTTCCATTTTGGCTGCTCTTGGCCCAGTGGAGCAGCCCTCTGAGCCTTGTTCTCCTGGCCCTTTTACATGGCGGCTCTCCTTCTCCCTCCTGTATGCTCCATGGCGGCTCTCTCTCCTGCACATTCTTACCCTCCATGGCGGCTTCCGTCTCTCCTCTCCTTACTAGTCTGCACCGGGATTTATTAAAATATTCCTGCTACACCACCCTGCTCTCAAAGAGGCTCCCAAGCTACCTCTGCTGCCCTGGCTGCAGCCCAGGCCTCTTGCCAGCGACACCAATAGTCCCTATGCACCCTCAGCATCTGAGATTACCTGCCTCCCAGGATGAGTGACAGAGACATAGATTTTAGGGTTCATGGCTAGTTCATTTTCTAAATGGCATATTAGTGCAGGGTCTGGGCCACTGTGTATTGCCAAGGCCTCTTCTGGCATAGGTAACCCTTTGAAAGGCTGGCAAAAGTCATGGATGCCTTGGCCAAAGCTGAGTGGGTTTGTACCTGTCTCCTTTTCTCCCTTCCCAAACTGCCTGCCTTATGTTTGAGCAGTGGTATGTAGAGCGAGTGGGGAACTCCTTGGCCCTGAGATTCTCTTCCACCAGGGACCTGAATGAAGGCTTGGCTGCTCTGAGGGCATTAGGGTTTCTAGGTCAAATCACCACTACAAGGTACCTGCTTTTCCAAGTAGTCAAGACAGGCGTTCAAACGTAAATTTTGAGGCTCCAGGAATAGAGCCAGTTCCCTCTAGTGCCAATACCAAGCTCCAGAGTGGGTTAGTGGCGTTCTGGGGCCTTGCCACATACTGTGACCACCTGCTACATCTTTTGGGGATAGCATACACTGGGGGTGGGAGGAGGGAACAGCCAAGGCCTCTCAGGAGCAGCCCCTTGGTAGAGAGCAATGAAGAAACCACAGGGCAACCCCACCTCCATATGGGATTACATAGTTTGCGTCTTCTCAAGGGGACGGTGGCCTGGTGAACTACCGCATCCTGTCAGGCGCAGAGGGCAAGTTTGAGATTGACGAGAGCACAGGGCTCATTGTGACAGTTGACTATCTGGACTACGAGACCAAGACCAGCTACCTGATGAATGTGTCAGCCACAGACGGCGCACCCCCCTTCAACCAGGGCTTCTGCAGCGTCTACGTGACCCTTCTCAACGAGCTGGACGAGGCCGTCCAGTTCTCCAATGCCTCCTACGAGGCAGTCATCATGGAGAATCTGGCTCTGGGGACAGAGATTGTGCGGGTGCAAGCCTATTCCATCGATAACCTCAACCAGATCACCTACCGCTTTGACGCCTATACCAGCGCCCAGGCCAAAGCCCTCTTCAAGATAGATGCCATCACGGTAAGGAGCCAGGTGGTCACGGTGGGACTCTCCCTCCTGTATGCTCCATGGTGGCTCTCTCTCCTGCATGTTCTTACTCTCCATGGCGGCTTCCGTCTCTCCCCTCCTTACTCGTCTGCGCCAGGATTTATTAAAATATTCCTGCTACATCACACTGCTCTCAAAGAGGCTCCCAAGCTACCTCTGCTGCCATGGCTGCAGCCCAGGCCTCTTGTCAGGGACACCAATAGTCCCCATGCACCCTCAGCATCAGAGATTACCTGCCTCCCAGGATGATATCTGGACTATGAGATAAATACACCAGCATGTATTTACAGAGCTCCTTCTTGATGGACAGCATTCCTTTAGAGAAATGTCCTTCTGGTGTTATACTGAAAGCCGGTCAGTCTAGTGTCCTTGATATCAGACAATGGAAGTTATAATAGGAAGAACCAAATGCTTTCTTGTTGTAGTAACCAGTTAATCCTGCTCAAATCAACCTGGTGGACACACACACACACACACACACACACACACAGCCTTCTATTTCAATACGTCTTATACAGCCCAATGGTTCAACACTTCCAAACCTCCATGCAGCTAGCACACGCCCCTCTGATATTCCTGAATTACTGCTTACTAAAACCTACACTCCATCCTGGCCTCCACAGACCCAGGCCTGCAGCCCTCCTGAGCCACGATCCCTGACTCTCTTACACGTTGGCTGTCTTTCTGTCTTGCACTTCTCAGGCCTGGTCTTTCTCCTTTCCCCGGCATGGTGGTGCTAAAACCTTCTTCCCTCGGTCCCACCTAAAGTCCCACCTCTGTCTCCCTGCCCAGCCATTGGCTGCTGGCAACTTCATTTACCAGTCAAAGCCAACTGGGGACAGGGTCCCTCAGCATCTTTCATGCAGATTCTCATGCAATTTTGGGAACCAGATTACCATAATACAAGCATTTGACTGGATCTACAACACTTTCCCTTCTAAATTCACACTGCCAGAGGCTGCTTCTCTACGTTCCTGCTGTCCACTGGGAGAGTTGGGTCAAGTCTGAACAGCTCCATCGGGTGGGATCTATAAGGTCACTGATGGCTGCCAGTCTGCCCTGCTTCAAGTGCGGGTCGCCAGCCGTTTACTGTGTTTCCCGATTAATGGGCAGTAAGAGTTCCCGGGACCCCTCCTGAGCTTCAGGTAGCTGGTTACAGCCACTTCAGAAACATTTTGCTTGCTTACTGTGGCCAACTCTGAGGCTCCTTCAAAGGACTCAGATGGGGCTGGAGAGATGGCTCAGTGGTTAAGAGCACTGACTGCACTTCCAGAGGTCCTGAGTTCAAATCCCAGCAACCACATGGTGGCTCACAACCATCTGTAGTGAGATCTGATGCCCTCTTCTGGTGTGTCTGAAGGCAAAGGACTCAGATGAGAAGATAAAGATATACATGAAGCAAGCTCTGAGTGCTTCCACACCCCCTACAGACACAACCCAGTCCCCTCAAGAACATCTGTAATCCCAGTTCACAGGAGGCTGAGGCAGGAGGATCTAGATCTCCAGACTAGCCTAGGCTACATGCCAAGACCCTGTCTCTAAAAAATAAAATAAAGCAAAATGACCTCCATATATTCCTTGTTAGTCCAGATGTTCTCCCAAGCACACAGGTCAGGGGATTTCATGGCAGCCTCAGCATGAAGACACAGTCTATTACGCCCAGTCTACGTTCCTTTCCTCTCCCTAGACCCTCCTATTACTAGGAAATTCTAAGGAGTCGTGCATTCTGTCATATTTTCTATCCTATCGTTATCCAAGTAATCTTTTTTCCCTTTTTCCTTAGTCTGTTAGGAAACTCAGATCTAGCTTGTTCTCATCTCTTCAGTAGCTATACTAAGCCAGGCATCTGGTACGACTGCTCCTTAACCCCCTCGACTTAGTGGGTCTTCCTCTAGAACTCCTTCTTTGATGATAGATAGTCAAGGTACGAATCCCTGCTGGCCAATCTGATGGAAGGGCACAGTTTGACAGCCCTCCTGGAAGGCAGTCTTGCTGTGGAGACTTCCAGCAGAGTCAGGCCAGCCCCCGCGGCATGCAGGTCCCACTTTTGAGCCAAGGAGTGTGGATCTGTTGTGACGGGCTCCCTGTGTGCTGCTTGCCCTGGCCAAGGTGGATGAGAGCCACTCAGGATGCCTGCAGTGTGCCAGGCCTTGTCCCAGGGGAGACTGGGAACATAGGTGGACCAAGAGCTCTCGGGCTGGGAATAGAAGCAAGCATCCAGAGAAGATGCAGGAACACTGTCCTGGTGGGGTAATGGGTACCACTAGTCCTCCAACCCAGAGAGGACATGCTTGACTAGGAGGAAGGAGACCCTTGTAGAGATGACAGGTATCTGGATGGGACATAAGAACGATGGAATTTCAGCCAGGAGACTCATGGGAAAGTTGTGTCAGGACAGTGGAGTGAAGATGGCTGGCGGAGTGGGGTGGGAGGGATGGTGGGCTCCAGCTGGAGCGCAGAACTGCTGCCTGATGGTGCTTGTCATCCCCTACCCCACCCCCACCCCCACAGGGTGTGATCACAGTCAAAGGGTTGGTCGACAGGGAGAAGGGCGACTTCTACACACTGACAGTCGTGGCAGACGATGGTGGCCCCAAGGCGGACTCTACTGTGGTGAGTGGGTCCTGGATGACAGCCCCTCCCCTACCCAGTGCTCCCCAGCACCTGGCCCATGTCTGGGGCAAGGACAGTCTCAGGACCACCATGAGGCCGCCCCCTCCCCCCCCCCGGGGCTAAGACCTCACGGGCAGTGGGTGGAAGGTACCAGGCCAGCCAATAACTGTCTATATCTGTTTCTCTGTTTCTCTCCCTTCCTGCTCCTGCTCCTGCTGCCTACAGAAGGTGAGTTAGCCCGTGAACTACCTCATACCACTGGTGGTGCACAGACCTTCCCTGGAGATAGGGCCCACAGGGCAGAGGGCTGTCACCATGGTGCAGAGAAGAAAGGTGATTGAGACCAAGCCTGACGACCTGAGTTTGGTCCCTGAGACCCACATGGTAGAAGGAGAGAACCAACTCTAAGTCATCCTATGACTCCCACAAGGTGCCGAGTACCACATTTGTGCTCACCCGCCCCCATCCACGCTCACCCAACCACCCCAACACACTAAACCAGTCAGCGTTGTGAAAAGAAAGAGAAGAAACACATAAACATTTACAGCGCGTCTTCCTCTCAGACCCTGAGGGACCTCTGCAGCCCATCCACTCTCCTCTCCCAAGCTGTATCCTCCACATTCTGTCCAGTCCCTAAGGAATCATGAGATGGAAGTGCGGTAACAAAAGAAATGCCTGGAACATGCCCAGGAAGAGACCTGAGGGCTCTTCAGTGGCTGTGTGACAAAGCAAAGCTGCTTAACTTCTCTGTGCTTCTCTTCCCTTCTTAAAGGGAGAATCGTGCCAGCAACCTTGCCCTCCTCAGAAGGGGTGGTAGATAACAGGAAGAGAAACATGAAGGGGGTACTTGGGGCCAGAGCCCAAGGAGTGCCTGGGATTGTAGCTGTGTCCACTGGAGGAGCCCCATTACCAAGAGTGTGTACTGAGGGGCATCAAGGGTGTCAGACAGAGCCCCAGAAGGGCTGGGCCTGAGGTGGAGTTCAGGAGGTTGGGGGTGGGGTAGGGCAGAGGTAGAGGGTGTGAATAAGGCTTTGGCCCCCCACATGCCTGGCTCTCTTCAACTCCTGGGGCAGCTGGCAGGCACCTCACGTCCTAAATCTCCCAGCAGGAGACTTAGAGGGTATAGGTAGGAGTCTCTAAGCAGACCTTGGCCTCTTCCTCAGTATTATGGGCCCAGGTGCCCTTCAGCCCTCAGTGGCTGCTGTGTATCCCATGAGAGCGTGGTGCCACTCTGGCATCTGGGCAACCCTTGTTCTGATGTGGATGGCAAGAACTTCAGACTCTCTCTCCCACTCAGCTATCTGCTCTCTTCCAAGAAGCAAGGCCTGTTCTCACGCCCCAGATACACAGCCCTATTGGCCCCATGCTATTTGAGACGCTAGGGTGCACGTACGAAGGCCTTTAAAGGTGGCACAATTTCCTCTCGGAGGCCGGGACCCAGACCACAGCTCACCTCCACCTGACTCCTTCCTGCCTCAGCCATGGGGGCTGGGGGGTGGGAGGGGAAGGCCGGAAGGAAGTCTGAGCTATAGGAGCTCCTGAGTTGCACACTTGGGTGCTGGGGGATGGGCAGGAAGGTGAGGTTCTGAGGCTAGGAGCTGGAGAAGGCATCCTTTCTTCACCTACCAAGTCTGTCTACCTTCTCCTCCCAAACCCCCATCACCACCAGAGAGTAGCAGCCACAGCAGGGCCATTGACTAACTACACAGAGCCAGGCCTGTGCTGGCTAGGCTCCTGGTGTAGCAGAAACCCAAAGCAGATTTAACCCTGTCTACACAGCATGCACTAGATTGAGGTGGGGAGGGGACCCTGTCACGTCATCACTATGAGATCATTATGCCTTGTAAGATGTCAGGGAACACGGGGGTGGGCTTGCCTACGGTCACTCAAGCTGAGCAGGGGTTAATGCAGCCAACAAGGAAAGGTTTTCCTGGCACAGGGAACAGGGTGTACATAGGCCCCGTGGTGTGAAGACATTGGCCAAAGAATTTGAAGGGCCAGGCACGCACACACGCATGCACGCACAGCAGCTCTCTCTGCCTGGTTTTCCTCTGAGCATGGAGTATACTAGACGTCACTGTTTCCACTTCCCATAGCAACTTGCTTGCTTAGCAGACTCCCGCTACTCCCTGGTAGACAAGTACAGGCTCACTGGGGAAAGGCTGAGTGTCCATCAGACAGGAAGAGGAGGGACAGCGGAGATTACGATACACCACCTGTACCTGTGCCTGCTCATTTCCTGCTTCCTACATCCAGTGCAGTAAGTCTTGTTGGTTCAGAAGTTTTCTGCTGAGAAAATGGAAAACCAGAGAGGTCGAGTGACTATGTGCAAAGTCACACAGCCAACAGAGGAAAAGTTGATCCCCTACCCACCCCCACAGGGGCACAGTGGCTGTCTTCTGTAAGATGGAAAGGACACACAAAGACCATGAGCACTGTGCATACCAAAAGGCAGTCAGCTATGGGATTCAGAAATCATGGACCTAAAAGGATGGGTGGAGCAGCTTAAAGAGGTTCTCAAAACCCAGGCTACCTCCCAACCTGACCCTGGCAGTGAACGTAGCTATGTTTGTAGTCTCTGTGGCCTGTGAGCTTCCTAGGGCTGGTGGTCACGCCCACAGTGACCCTTCTCTCTTCCTGTTCCTGGTACCCTTCTCCACCCGAGATCCAGACCTTGGACTTGAGAGAGAAAATGCGATTTCACAGAGTTGCCTTCCCCACTGGGTCACAATAGCCTTGTGCTCCCGGCCTGGTCCTCTCTCTTTAATGCGGAGCTGTGGACGAGAAGGCCGGCTGTTTCAGCAGCTGTTTCAACCAGCCTGCTCAGGATTCTCATTTCTGTGATTCATCGGCTTCTTTCGTATAAGAATCTGAACTCCTTGATCTTCCTGAAAAACAGGAAGTGATGCCAGCCAGTGCCAGGGGGTATTCCAGGCCTTCATTCCCGTGAGTTGGAACCCAGCTGTCCAGTTGTTCCTGCCTCACCCTGTACCACTTCAGACAGCCTTCACTGGCCCCTTTCTTTGCTGTTCTGGCCCTGTGATAAGTGTGTAACACACACACACACACAAGGATATTGCTCAGAGAAGTTAGGGTGGGGCTTGGGGCTTGAAGGTTTGCTCGAGGCCCCTGCTGACCTCCTGGTGTAAGGATATCTTGGGGATGGAGGCAGGAGGTGGCTGAGTGTGTCTACCCCCAGGTCTACATCACTGTCCTGGATGAAAATGATAACAGCCCACGCTTCGACTTCACCTCTGACTCAGCCGTCAGTGTGCCTGAGGACTGCCCTGTGGGCCAGCGAGTAGCCACAGTCAAGGCCCGGGACCCTGATGCCGGCAGCAATGGACAGGTAGGCATCAAGCCAGGGTCCACCCAGGCTGTAGGGTGTTTGATATTCCTCAGGGACCATCTGAGCCAGCAAACTTCGTGTCAGCGAGCAGGAACGGGCATTTACATGGGGAGATTCAGGCCCACTCTCCAGGCTCCCAGACTGCTCTGCTACCCACCGCCCCCAGGACTGGGCCCTTGCCAGGCACTTACAGTCTTTGTGGGCCTGATCCCGTTCCTTGGCATTATCTCTTTCTTCCAGGACCCCAGAAGAATAGAGTCATAGCGAGCCTGGAGGCAAGGCAGCCCCATGAATCTGAGCAGTAACCTCTCTTCCCTGTACCCTCTCTTTCCACAGGTGGTCTTCTCCCTGGCCTCTGGTAACATTGCTGGGGCCTTTGAGATTATCACCAGCAACGACTCCATTGGTGAAGTGTTTGTGGCTAAGCCCCTGGACAGGGAGGAACTGGACCACTACATCCTCAAGGTGAGCACCCATTGGCTCTGCAAGGACTACTCATGGCCGCTCGGGAGAGAGTGCACCTCACAGAATACCCTGGTGGTCAGTTTCTTTGCTGTTACCAAGTGATATAGGGCATGCGACCTCTGTGGGGCAAAGCATGGTAAGGCTGATGGGGAGAGGGTGACCTGGGACAGGGTTCTTTCCCCAGCAGAAGCAAACTGAGGTGTCTATCCCTGCTGCAAGTGTCAGAAGATCCAGGCGTGATTGTACATGGT
Source organism: Grammomys surdaster (assembly GCF_004785775.1). Lineage (NCBI taxonomy): Eukaryota > Metazoa > Chordata > Mammalia > Rodentia > Muridae > Grammomys > Grammomys surdaster. The sequence continues at coordinate 1,517,726 of NW_021604714.1, read as the reverse complement.
ACATGCCTATAATCCAGACACTTAGGAGATAGGCAGAGGCCGGAGAATCAGCGGTTCAAGGTCATTCTCAACTATATCTTAAATTTGAAAGCACCCTGAGCTACATGAGACCCTATCTCAAAATTAATAAAGAAAATTAAAAAAAAGCCAGTAGAATGCCTAGTGGAGTTTGTGGGACACTGACTCTGTCAGGAACGCAGCAGGACCTTGGACAAATCATTTCTTCTGTCTGGGCCTCAGTTTCCCCACAAATGCAATGGCCAATAGAACCCCACTCGGCCTGCTTCTGCTGCAGAGTGAAGTACCATGCTGACTGTAGTGGCTGCTGAGGTCCTGGGCCTGGCCTATGCACCATGAACTTCCAAACAGCCCACACTACCGAGAGCCTAGAGGCCACCAAGGCAATACTGAGCTCTCTACAAACCGGCTCAGTGTGTCATCATGACTCCAGAGGGTTTCAGAAGAATATTCCAGACTCCCCCCACCCACCACTGCTTACCAGAGACCCAAAGGCTTGAGTTATATCTCAGACCCAAGGTCAAGGTGAAAGTCTAACACAGCCCCAAACACAGGCAGGTCAGGGAAATGATGAGTTTACACACTGAAATCAGAAGCCAAGTGAGTCTGACAAGACTTAGGCAAGGACTGTCTGTAGCATGGGCAGAAGAGGAGAGCACAGGACCAAGATAGAGTGGTGAGTCTCTGGCTCTCCCAGGTCCTCCCTATCAAGGGGACAGCCTCTGGGCTCCATAATCCTGATCCTGTAGTTCGATCCTGATGGCAAACCTCTTCTTCCTCCTCACAGGTTGTGGCTTCCGACCGTGGCACTCCTCCACGGAAGAAAGACCACATCTTACAGGTGACCATTCTGGATGTCAATGACAACCCTCCAGTGATTGAGAGCCCCTTTGGATACAACGTCAGTGTGAATGAGGTAAAGACTCCAGATCGCCAGCAGCGGACCACCCAGGGTGGACCATCGTCAGAAGCTGACCATGAGAGAGCCATTCAAATGTCTTGTTGGCCCTCAGTCGTCAGAATAGAGATCCTGAATAGATACAGCCCTAGTACCCAGCCTGGTAGTATATTTTTGTGGTTAAAAACAGAGACCCTGGGACAGCTTCTTTTTAAAACAAATGTATTGGGTACCTGGCACTAAGGCTGGACAACTTCACGAAATCTTTTTCCAAGCCTTGCCTGGGCATAGCATCAGGGGCTGCTTATGAAGGAAGGTGTTTTAGGCACCTCTCCCACGTCCTCCCTATCAAGGGGACTGCTCTGGGCTCTATTACCCTGATCCCATAGTTTGATCCCCACAATAGCTTCTGATTGGCTGTGTGGGTATGCATGTATCCTTCTCCTGCAGTTTTCTGAGTGTGAGCACCCAATCTGAGCTCACAGGTTTGGATCAGAATCAAGGGACTCACACAGGACATGCTGTGTAGGAGGTATCCAAAACGTGTTGTCTACCAAAATCCTGATCCTCCTCATTGGTGCCCCAGGGGACACAAAGCAGAGCTTCCAGAGGCCCGGATGAAACCTCCAGGCACCAGGAGCAGAGCTAGGCTTTTCCCTGACTGTGGGCCTGTGATAACCACTTCCTGCTCTCCTGCCAGAATGTGGGTGGAGGAACCTCAGTGGTCCAGGTGAGAGCCACCGACCGTGACATCGGGATCAACAGTGTCCTGTCCTACTACATCACCGAGGGCAACGAGGACATGACCTTCCGTATGGACCGTATCAGCGGTGAGATTGCTACACGGCCTGCTCCCCCCGACCGTGAGCGGCAGAACTTCTACCATCTGGTGGTCACCGTAGAAGATGAGGGCACCCCCACATTGTCGGTGAGCAATGGAGGTGGATGGGACAGCTCTGCCCCCTGTGTGTGGGAAGCCAGTGAAGGGGCTGAAGCTTCTCATAGCCCTCAAACCGTTGATACTTCCTAGGTTGTATGTCTTAAGTTCACAGGCCAGGGATCTCACAGGGCAGGTATGTGCCAAGCCGGGGTGCTGGTTCTCTCTAGTCTGTACTGTTCTGAGTCTCTGAGCATCTTCCGGTCTCTTTCATTGATGCTATCAGATGAGCCTAACACCAGGCCTTGGTAAGGGGTACATAAATTGGGACGTATGACCAAACTGTGCACTGCAGGACCACACAGGCAATGCAGCCCTCTGACCCTCTCCCTGCACCATGTTGACATGATACTGTCACACACTGGGGGTAGGAGAGGCTGATGGCTGTGGTTATGCATGTATCCTATGTATGCTTGGTGAACACGGCCACAGCCCATGGTTGTGTGATGCCCATGGTTATGTGAGCTGGGGAAAGAGGCGTGGCTTGCAGACTGGGTCGAAACTGCGCAAGCGAAGAGGAGTGTTCTATGACTTGAAATCTTGCAAGCTGGCCAATCAGGACCTGCCAGAGTCTCACCTTTGTTGCCTGTAAAAGGTAGACAAGATGGTATTTGGGGAACTGAGTTAGCTCAGGTTGGCACAAGGGCTTGGTAAACAGGGAAGACGGGGAGTGTCACATCTGTATCTATCACAACATTCAACAGTGAGGCAGATGAAACCCAGCATGATGGGAAGCAAGGCTTTGATCTGCAAGCTGCTGATGTAGACTTAGCTCCGCCAGCCAGTTATGGTCTCGCCTGGGGCTCCTGCCCTGTACACGCTACTGTCATGTCAGCTGAGCAGGCTACACTTCTAGCAGTTGGCTGGCATCCCTCGAAGGTGATAAGGACGGCTCCTCCAACTAGCAAGCCTATGCCTGCTCACAAGAGAGAGCACGAGAGACACACACGAGGCCCGGTGGTAGCCAGGCTTGGGCTGGCACAGGGTCCCTTCTGTAGCTTTCTCTAGGCCAAAGCAAGTCATGAGCCAATCTGGATAGGGTATGCCCTCAATGAAGGTAAAGACTGGATACATTTCTCATAGTTGTTCTCTGCCCCCAAGAGATGTGTTTTAAGGATCAGCTGTATCAGTGGCCCCGCAGGAGGAGCAGGTCCAGGCTGGCATTTATCTGGAGTAATACTGACAAAGGGGTAGGAACTGGGCCTTCAGTCCCAGGAACACACATCACATTTCGAAACGGGAAACAAGACCCACACCGCCCTGCCCCCTCACGAGCACCCTCATTCCCAGGGCAGCTCCGTGTCTTTGCTAGCTCAGCCAGCGGGCTAATTAGGACACGGGTAAAGGTAACTGAATGGAGGTAGGGAAGCAATTGGATTTTTTGTGATGACATGGAAGGGTGAAGTTTAATCATCTTCAGTGAGACGCTTGGCTCCATGTAGCAGGTCTTCAGCTAGAGTCGATAATTACAAAGATTGACTCTGTGCTCATAACAGTTGCTGTTCCTGGGACTTCTTAGTTGGAAAAAAAAAAAAAAGCTGACACTAAGTCGAAGAAAAACAGAAGGAAAAAAAAAGTGGGAAAATCCATTCTTCGGAGTGTCCTTGTTTCTTAGCATAGAACAAAGAGCTCTGTTCTTTTCTTTTTGAGATGGTTTCCTGTAAGCTAGGCTGTTCTAAGCTCACTCTGTAGCTGAGAATGACTTTGAATGTCTGACTCTCCTGCCTCCACTTCCAAGAGGTTATAAGTCTGTATCACCATGCCTGGTTTACAAGTCCTGGGGATTGAACCCAGGACTTCTGAGTATAGAGATGCTATGGGGGAAGTCTACGAACTGAGCCATAGCCCCAGCTCTATGACTTGAAATCACTAGTGTCCCACAGTGAAGAACTGGGTTGACCTGGAGATGAAGGCACTGGCCCCGTCTCTGCTGGTCAGTCCTGTGGAATAGCCAAATACATCCATGTTAGGGTCTGAGCATCCGCCCAGACAGAGGCGAGAGGTGGGTCTGTGGGCTGCACCTTAGCTCTAGGCAATGTTCAGCCTCCAACTGTACATCCTCCTTAGCTGCTTTATCTGAGAGAGCTTTTAGTCACCGGCAGCAAGACCATACCGGAGGCTAGGAAACCATAGACAGACAGTCCCAGGCCTGCAGGGAAAAGGCATAGGATAAAATTGATATTCTGTGCATGAAGGGACCCAGAGCTCGAAGCTCAGAGCCAGGGACCAGGAAGGATTTCTAGGCTGTATCATTAGTAAATAATTTACTAAAAAAATTCATTATTTATTTATTTATTTACTAAGTATTCTGTGGGTGGAGGGGGTGTGTGTACAGGCACACGTGCGTGTGTGTACAGTCACATGTGCACACTGCCACAGGATGCTTCTGAAGATCACAGGACAATTTACCAACGCTGGTTCTTTCCTTCCACCACGTGGAAGGTTGAACTCAGATCATCAGACTTGTTTACAAGTGTCTCTACCGACTGAGTCATCTCACCAGCCCACGGGGGTTATTTGTAGCACAGGGCTTAGGAGTCAGCGGCCAAGACGTTCCCAGAATCCCAGAGGAACCCCTGTGTCCAAGCCCCTCCCCTTCTTTCTTCTCTGGGTGACACCCCCTCCCCCCCAAAGCCGGACATTCCTGTCCACTGCCGTTAGCCTGTATTATCCAGGCCAGGGACAGCTGGGCTGCAAGGACCAGCTGGGCCAGCCTCAGACCTGCCACACAATGACCTGCCACCCGGCCAGAGGAAACCATTGTATTGCTTGCGACCTCTGTTAGCTCCATGCCACAGGCAGGAAGGACAGAACTATGGCAAGGCCCAAATGGTCATCAACGGGCCCTGCAAGGAGGAAGGGCTGGGTCCAGGGAGGAAGGACGAAAGGCAATGAAGAGGTCAGGGGCCAAGCCCTGGCCCTGAGGCACCTTGGCAGGAGATTTAGGAGAGAGAGTAGCCTCTTTGACATATGAATGACAGCTAGTAGCAGGAAGTATAGTCCCAGATAACCCTGACTTCCCTGGTTGCAGGAGAGAAAATCTGTATGCTCCCAGTTCCCAGGCCCTGGCAGTGCCTCTAAGGTGGGCTGTGAGCTAGGAATGCCGCCCTAGCAGTTCACCTTCTCTAAAGTGAGCGTCTGCAGCCAGGACTCTGGCTTCCCAGGCTCTGGCTCTGACCTCTCCCCACCTGCCTACCCTAACCATTTCCGTGTGTTCCTATCAGGCAGGCCAACCTGTCCCAGACCAGCAAGAGTAACCCAGTCACTGGCCTGTTGTATTTACTTGTGTTTTTAATCAAATATGCTACAGGAGAACAGGATGGGCAGTCGTTCAAGAAGCATCTGCAACTCAGCTTGCTTGTTGGGAGACACTCTGCCACTTCCCAGATGCTGACACACAGCTGGCTGAGCTTCTAGGGTTCGGTGGTCAGAGGAACGGGCTCTGTTCCATTACCTTTCCCCTGGTGGAAACAGGTAGAGTACAGGGACTCCTGTGTCTACCAGAAAACCCCAGGCAGGAAGGGGGTGACAAGAACTGGTGTAGAAGGAGCCCACATACTAGCACAGGTTCTCTGGGCCACGAGAAGGCCCGAGAAGACAGAGCATAAGTAAGAATATATTCCAGGTATAGTGTGAACTGCAATAGAAAACTTGTGGGGTCAAATTTATCTCTCAGCAGCCCAGTGTATCCAAGTTGAAGGCGATAGCAGGTTATGGACAAGAAGGCTGTTTGGTTCAATGGAGGGAAAGGGGCTAGGCCTGAGAGGTGAGAGAGTCAACATTAGTCCCACCAGCCACAAAACATGAGCCTTTCAGAACCACCATTTTCTCCTGCATTAAATGGAGATGGTAAAGACTCTTGATTGGGGGTGGGGTTGGCTCAGTAGACACACTGCTTGCCACACACGCATGAGGACCTGAGTTCAGATCCCCAGCATCCACAGTGTAGTCGATAACCCCAGCAGTTGGGGTCAGGGTGGGGCAGAGACAGGCAGATCCTCAGAGCTTGCTGCTCAGCCTCGTGCTGAGCTCCAGACTCGCTGCAGGGTCTGCCAAAAATTAAGTTGAGCACTCACGAGACAGCTCAGCAGCAGTGAGCTCTTGCTCTACCTCCAGAGGATCCATGTGGACTCCATTCCCAAGTGATTCAGTGGCCCCCCTGGCCTCCACAGGTGCCAGGCATACACGTGACACTCACAGAGACATACAGGCAAAAACAAACAAACAAAAAAACAACAAAAACATGCACATAAAATTTTAAAATAAATGCTAAAAAATGCACAATGGCAGAGCTGGAAAGATAGCTCAAATAGTTACTAGGTGTCTTTTAATGTGTTGCTTTTGTAGAAGACCCGGGTTTGAGTCCCAGCCCTCACATTGTAGCTCATAACCACCTATAACTCCAGTTCCAAGCATTCCAACAGGCATGCGCATGGCACCTATGCATGCATTCAGGCAAAACATAAAGTAAATAAATCTTTAAAAATAATACATTTTAAAGGAATGGAGGAAGACACCCACTGGTGATTGCTGGCTTCCATATGCACACACCAAAACATATACACATGCATGCTTCATACATATACGCACAGAAAGACTTTCAAGGCTGACATGGAGAAGGATGTCAAAGAAACAAAAGCACACTATGGAAATCTTTGGGGAAGCATATTTTAACAACAAAACAAGATTTAAGATGTGGCAGCCATACTGCCATTTCCTCTTCCCCAGTCCAAGGCAGACATTACTAATCAATCTCCGCACTTTCTTATCAGCTGTATCCTTATCAGAATTCTTCTCACCATATTTTCCAGGAAGCCACACCCAACAGATCAGACCAGTGAAACCTAGTGAAATGTTCATCTCTTGGCAATAATGCCATTATGGAGATCCTCGCAGGCCCAGACAAAGCTAGATCCCCAGAGTGGAATCCTGAGGTCCTGGTTCAACCCATTTACCCAAGGATTCTGTCAACTATCAGCTCCCCAGGCTGGCGTTAGTCCTCATCCTCCCAGGACTCGCATCCATTGTGGGGGAAGGAAAGTGCCAGGGCAAAGCAGCAAGCATACAGGGCATGAGCCAGATGGCCCGTATTCTCTGTGGTTTGGGACTGGTACTCAGACTGGCTGTCTGTTTCAAGAGACTTTCGCACCCCCCATCCTGCTTGGCAACCCCCCCTCCTCCAGTTCCTCTTTTGCCTATTTTAGTTCCCTGGGAAATTTTTAGTTTAGCTCCCACTGTGGTAGGTTCAGCGCCGGGGCGCTGTGCCAGCTCACATGCAGGAAAGCCTTTTCCAGGAGGTAGCATCCTAACAGTGCCCAGGTTAGGAGAGACAAAGGGCCCTCAGCAGCCCTTAGCCTAGCTGCATCCTCCAAGTCCTTCCTCCAGGGAGCAGTTCTTGGAGGAGCTAGCCCCTTCCCAGGCTCTCTGCCTCTTCCCAGCAGAAGTAGGGTAACCCCAGGGCTGCTCTTTTAAGAAGTTGGTCTAAGGCACACTTCAGTACTCCAGCAGGGCCAGCTTGGTCCACAACAGCTACCAGTGGCCCTTTGGTTTGTCAAGAAGCCCCTGCTGTATCAGAATCCTTTCCTACTGGGTCCTTCTATCTCAGTCCCGGGGGCTGGGGGGAGCTTCATCAGAGATAGGCAGAGACCCTCTAGGGATAGATCAAGTACCCCCTCCAAATTTCTGATGGATTTCCTAAGGATGAATTACCTCCTCAAAATACAGACTTCCCTCTCTAGGCTTCTGCTAGTACCAGGAACCCAATCTGGCCCTTGAGGCTACAGGGCTCCTCCCTCCTCTTCGGAAGCTCAGTTGCCCCACTGTGTCTCACCACCCCCCCCTCTCATGCCCCAAGGGCTAGCACCTCAGGGCATCTCCATTTTCTACCCCAAGACTCTGCTGCTGTCTCCACAGCAGCAGCAAGGTGGTAGCACCCAAGTTCATGGATGTAGACAGAGCCCGGACCACACAAAACTTCACCAAAAACAGGAAACCACCAAGCTGACATGCCTTTGCTTGTAGGGTCCCGAGAAGAAGAGACTAGAGCCCTACAGGAGGAAGCTGGGCAGGAAGTGAGTGGCTTTCTGCTGGGGGCTCCCTCTCCTCTCCACAGAGCTGCAGCCATGCTGGGGTCCCCACAGTCAAATTCTTAGAAGTCATCTGGGTGCTGAAGTCTGAAGCTTAGGGCTGGAGACAGGTCAGGCTCCCCCCAGGGGACAGGCTACACGCATCATACAGCTGCTCTGTGGGTTTTATTCTTTGACAGGCCCCACTGCCCTGCCACAAAACAGCTGACACTTTGCCGGCCCATTATCCCCAAAGTCAAAAGAACAACACATTCTGTCTGTAGTAACTACATAGAGTCTTGACAATGGCTGGAACAGAAGAAGGGTTTTGAAGTCCTGGCCACCCCAACACTCTTATGATGATGACACAAAGCCTCTGGGGTCGCCAAGCCCCAGGCATACCTGGCATCCCACAGGGGCCTATGCTTTTGGACCTTACCAGACAACTTGTCTAGGTTCCCAGCAAGTAGCTTATTGCTGTGTTCCAGCCTGAAACTCTTCTCCCCTGGCCCCATCTGTCCTCAGGGAATGAATGGGGGTCTCCCTGTCTGCAGGCCCAGAGCATGAGCTTTCCTACCCAGGACCCATTCAGCCCAGCCAGTAGACACTACAGAAAGACAAATGGTACCATTGGGCTGCTGCTCTCCCAGTACTGGGGCTACTGTCCCTCTGGAGACTGGAGGGTGACTTGCCCAGCCGTATCCCTCCTCACTCTCAGATAACAGCTGCCCCATTCCTACCTCAAAGGAACTACCCTTTCTCTTCATGCTTTAAAATCCTTTCTGAAGACTCCCCTTGTGTGCCCAGGTCATGCCAGACCCTAGAGATACAGCCAAGAGTAGCATCGGAGCAGGGACAAGCTCTTCTGTATGCCTGAAGGTTACCCTGAGGTGAGGCTCGGAAGAACAGTGGTCAGAAGCTGAGTGATCCCTAGGCCTTTAGTGCAACCCCCACCCTCACCCCCATACCAGGCCCTGCACCCCCAGGGCCTTGCAGCCAGTACCTCCAATCCATTTGTAGCTGTTCCCAGCCATTGCCCATATTCTTTTTAATAGCATCTCCTTCACACTTAGAAGGGGCCCAGCATCACTAGGACACCATGGAGGTCAGTCACCTTTGCCGTTGCTCCACACTGAACAGCGGTAGTGGTGGATGACGAGGACAGGAAGGAGTTGCGTCTCCCTCATCGTCCCCATCACACCCTTGCCACCCTCCGTGTCCGCTGGTCCAGGCCTCACATTGCTCAAGACACTAATGAGTTCACCGTGGTTCCTGAACCTAACATGTACTTCCTGTTTCGGAGCCTCTGGCCACTGAGCCCTGTGGACAGCCATATAGGCAATGAGAGCCCAGAGTCACTAAACTGTTGACAGACCCTCAGGTTGCTGGTGGAAGGCTGCTAAGGTAGCTCCTCTAGTGGGACATAGGCCGGCTAAGCTCCAGAATCCAGAGGATAGAGTCAGGCTAACAGAGAAGCATCCTCAGGCAAACAAGCATACCAGTCACACCCTCACAGTGTGCAGGAGTCTCTCACATCTCGTGTCTCTCGCTTGGGAGGGTGGCAGGGTGCCTACCTCATCCCATCCGGGCTGCTGGTTTCCATGAAGAAAGGCTGTTGCCAAGCTGGACGCTTGTAGGATGCAGGTCTGTGGCTGGCGGAAGTCAAGTCTCTAGGGAGAATTCGACATCCCAAGACCTTGAGAACAGCAATGAGCCATCCAGCATCTTCTCCCTGCCCCTAAGTAGCATCTGAAAGTCATAGGGGAGGGTCCATGCATCTTGTAAAAGCAGAGTCTAGGCTCAGAGCAGGAGCAAGGAAGCTGGAGTCGGTGCCTAAAGGTCTGTTAAAAGGCCAGCCATAGATCAAGTGCATCCGTCCCTGAGCCAGGGACCATGGTCCATGGTGCCCCAGCCAGTTTAGATGGCGTCAGAGTTAGGGGAGTCGGGGACTGGATCTGTAAAAGAAAACATAAAGAAGTGAATGGGGAGGGGGCAGTCTGTGTCTCCTTGTTCAACTCTGCCCGTGTAGATTCCCCAGGAATGGGGGAGGGGGGCCACAGAGCCTAGGTCCTAAGGTTTATCAGTCAGAGTGCTGTAAAACCAGGTAACACTCACCCAAGGATGGGAAAAAGACATCCCCAGGGCCTGGAGGAGACAGAGGTGTGCTGGGGTTAGAGAGCAGGTGCCGCCCTGACTCAGAAGGTTGCCGCTGGGCCACATAGGACAGTGGAGGCCTGGTCTTGGCCTCAGGCATCCCCTGGAAGGGTGGAGTTGTCTCATAGCCTGGGTTTTCGATTCCTTGGGTGTTGCTGCTAGAGAAACAGAATTGGGGGGTGATCAGTGCCACCTGGAGCCCAGTGCCACGGGGAGCACTCCGTCCTCCCTGCCTACCCCCACCCCTTTCTTTATTGATCCCTGTCTGGGACAAGGACGACTTGTGAAAGCTCTCCAGCACTGAGGTCCTAGTGGGATCATGGGTAGAACTTTCTTTGACCTATCTGAGAAGCTGTCTCCTCTGAACACATTGTAGGACAGGGAATTTCTGAGCCCATCTAAGCCAGCCCATGGCCAAGCACAGATAACATTGTTCTTTCTACCTGCCATCTCTGATGCAACCTCACCCCCACCCCACCCCTGCCCAGAGTAGCTGTTGGCTTGCTCCTTCATGTTCAACTGGACAGCTTCCTCTTGGGGTACCTGGCAGAGCCAAGCCTCAACCATGAATAGGGCTGGGCGTGGGCCATGAACTTCATTTACATGTTGTAGAATCTGGTCCAGCCTGCATCTTCCACTCTTCCCCATCCTAAGCCATGTTGATTACTGAGACCCAGAAGTACCCACTAAAGCACGTCCAATAACAATCAGGGCACGGCAGGGGTGATGGTGTACACGGAGCAGCCCACCAGCCCAGATGTGCCAGACGCAGCTCCAACCAGCTGTGTCTTGTGCTGGGCAGGGGCCTCCTATCACACACAAACATCCCTTCCCTGACATCTGGTCCCAGGAAGCTTCTCAAAGTCACTGTGGGACTCACCTGTCCATCCTCACCAACTCCTGGGCACCTACAGATAGACAGAAAACTGGTCACAGGAAGGAAACTTTATGTAGGTTGCACCCCCAGGACCCTGTACTGTTCCCTGAGGGGGACTGAGTTCTGTGTGTCTGTTCAGCAGGTGGACCCCAGGAAGAGCCACCTTTGTGCACTCGTGAAATGTGTCTTCAGTCAGACTATGAGAATCTAAGTTTCAAATGAAAACCAGGCCCTTGCATGTGCTGACTCTGGCTTCTGTCAGGAAGTTGCCTCTCTGGTCTTTAGCCACAACTCGTTGGGTAGATAATTCAAGGTCAGGTCTTAGAATTAGAAGGTTCTTTCTTCCCTCAGACTCCCTATCGCTCCTCAGCCTCTCTACCCACCTTCTCTCCCACAGTTCATTATCACCTCAGTTCATGCTTAGGGTCCCCCTAAAACCAGCCACCATCCAGATGCAGCCAGACACCAACTTCCCTCTTTCTTGCAGGTCCCCACACCCTCCCCCAGATCCTTTTTGCAGGAGGAGGTTTACATGGGGAAATGGTCGGGGAGGGGGGATTGGGAGGAGGGGGGTCGGGGCATCTGCAAGATGAACACAGGGAAGTTGCATAGAGTTCCTGAAATCTAGTTCACTTCTGCTGACTCGGTGGCTCTGCGTCAGGCTGTGTGGGCCAAGCCTCACCACTTGGCTCTGGGGTAAAGACAGTGATCTCCACATCTGGGGACACCGAGCTGCCTTCTCTCTTCTTCTGTCCTGAGCATACTCATTCGTAGGCAACGCAGTGCTCAGCCCAGGCTGAAAGCCCTGAGTTAGTGTGCCATGCACCAGGAGCTAACCTGCTGTGGGCCTGCTGCAGGGGAGCGACATACTGAGACCTGCTGGCTGCTTTCAGTTGCTACTCTGGGGTCCAGGTAGATCAGTGACTCCCCAAGTGTGTCTACTCATCCTTGGGCACTTCATCTTTCTAAGCACTAACAGCTTCTGACATCTTAGGTTTCTGTTGCGGAGTCTGAAATCACAGGATGGATTGGGGGACTCTCATTTGAAGGCAGAGTAATGACTCAAAAATATTTGCTTTAGAAGATAATTTTGCTCTGTTTTTTTTGTTGGGTTTTGATTGTTTTATTTTTGAGACAGGGTCTTACTATGTAGCTCTGGCTGCCCTGGAACTCACTATGTAGACCAGGCTAGCCTTAAACTTACGGAAATCCTCCTGCCTCTGCCTCCTGAGTGCTGGGATTAAAGGCGTGCACTAAAAGGTAGATTCTTGGTCCTTTCCTGTTACTGTACATGGCACATCCTTACTCTAGGACAGGACAAGGCTTTTTTTTCTACACTCAACATGACATGAGGTGTACCCTATTCCAGCCCATTGTCACCACGGGGCTCTTCTCTAAGTCCAGGTCATGTGTCTACCTGGGACAGAGGGAAGTTTGCAGCCTGTGCTTAAAGTGAGAGTGTATGGAAGAGATGAACTGGGCTCTGTCTATAGAACCCCACATGAATGGCATTCTGGCCTGGTAAAACACACACATACACACACATACACTTGCACACACTCATACACAAATACACTCACACACACATACTCACACATATGCATACGTACACTCATACACACCTACGCACATCATACATGTGCATACAGACTTGCACACACTCACGTACTCACACACAGTCATACACATATACAGTCTCACATATATACACACACTCACACACAAGTACATACACACACTCATACACTCCATAC
>NW_021604714.1:1484463-1505013 GCF_004785775.1 Grammomys surdaster | reverse complement strand
ACACACACTCACACACAAGTACATACACACACTCATACACTCCATACACACACACTCATACATACTCATATACACATATACATATGTATACATATACTCATATACACACTCACATGCACTTACACACACACACATATATACACACATGCACACACACTCACATAAACACACACACTCATACACACCAATACACATACATACATACTCTCACACACTCACACATACACCTACATACATACATACATACATGTACACACATGCACATACACACACACACTTCAGTTTTCTTTCCTCCAGCCATCTCCATCCCACTAGATCCCATGAGCGGAATGGGAAGCCTGCAGAGACCTTGCAAGAAAGACCAGACCCACCAAAGGGTATGTGAAGCCCCTATACACACACGTAACTTCCAATTCTTGTCCCCTGATCTGACAACAGGCAGTGCTGTGGTGTGGGCAGAGGGAACAGAAAGCACCTTGGAATCCCTCCAGAGCCTGGCCTCCCTGTCTCTGGGAAGAGGGACTAGGTGGCTCTTCAAGCCATTTCTTCCCCCTGCAGAGCCCTGGGTTCCTCCTTCACTCTGATCTGTCCCATGCTCCATGCTGCTACATTAGAGGAGCCCACGGGCAGGCTGTAGGAGAGTCATAACTGGATGGAACAGTCTGAGAGGAAGGGTGAGGTGGCCACAGCCCACTGTGGGGGCTCCAGGCTGGGCCTCCAGGAAAGAGGGGAAGGGGGATGGCAGGCCGATTGGGAGGTGAAGGGGAGGCCAGAGGAAATCTGGTGCGACCTGGTGACAATGGTCCTTCCCTCAATTACCCACTGCAGCGAGGCAGAAGGAAGAGGCTGGGGAGAAACTGTAAGAGCAGAGGACTCCCCCCTCCAGACCCCCACCCCTTGGAGAATGCAGACAGAACAAGGCTCATAGGAGAGGCCAGGGCAGACGAGAGGCCTGCGAAGGAATGTGATTAGTATTTGTGGCCAGGAATCTGAACCCTGGCTCTACTGTTTATTTACAGTGTGTTCCATTAGGGAAGTTAAGAAACCTTCCTTGGCCTCAGTTTGTCCATCTGTAAAGTGAGGATAGCAATGCCCCCCTATTTGAGTTGCTATGGTGACTAAGTGAGGCCCAGAGGTAATAACAGGACACAGTTTCAGGCAGGGTAGCCCCACGGGCTGGGGGCCACCTCAGCTCTGCACTCACAGTGTCCCACGACATTCAGTCAGTTAAGTCACTGAGCCTGGGCTTTTGTTGCCCATTACAAAACAAGCCCACCACCCATTGGCTCAAGCAGGTCTCCAAGAGATCGCTGAGCGGAATCAAGGAATCATCGTTATAAACCAATTTGAGTTAGCCCCACCCTTCTGTGTGGTTACCTATTCATTCATTTGCATGGAGAGTGACAAGCCAGCCCTGTCTGGGTACCAAAGCGGCTGGCAGACATCAGGCTCAGAGAAAGGCACATGCAGGCCCTTCTCACTCAGCCACAGAGCCAGCTCCTGACAGGAAGAGTGGAGAAGAACAGTGCAGCCCTCGGGTCCCAAGCCTTCACTGACCTCCTAGCCATGAACCCCATCACCATCCCAGAGGAAGCTACTTACGGCGCTGAGAGGCCACCTGCCTCTGCCTATAGACCAGCAGCAGGATAAGGGGGAGGCAGAGGATTCCCACAATGCAGGCGCCTGTGGCCAGGGCCGCAGCCGTGATGCCTGGAATGACAAAAGCCGCTAACATGAGGTTCCCTTCCTGCCGCTTTTCCTAGAGCAAAACTGAGGCACAGAATGACCACAGAGGCCTAGGAAACCTTCCTAAAGCCAGCCTGACTTCAGTTCCCCTTACTCCAAGGAGGTACCCATTGCAGAGAAAGCTGGATTACCATCTGGATCAATGCCCTTCCTGGGGAGGCACTGGTGTAAGCAGTTGCCCAAACCACCCTGTGACATGTACCCTTTCAGAGAAGGGAGGATGAGAAGCCCAGGCAGCAGGGTCCCATAACCAGATCCTTAGTGACCCGCAGAAGCCAGGGAGGTCTTGTGACCTCCTTCCGGAGGCAGCCCTATGTCCTGGATCCCATGGGACACAGGGAAATGAGGCCTGTAGCCCACGACAGAGGCAGCTCCAAAGAAGAGAGAACAACCCCCCCCCCAATCCTGCCACAAAGGAGAGCTAGACCTCCCTGGACCTCAGTGTACACTAAAAGACCCTTCATGCCAAATGCCAGGGCTCACACTCAGAAGCTCTAAACAAATTAGAACGACAGCATTGCACAACAGCGAGGATGGGCTTCCTTACACGCCGCTGACATTGAAAGATGGGTATTTTACTGCAATGAACACAAAATACTCCAGCTTCACCAGGCATGATGGCCCACGACTTTTATCCTAGCACATCAGAGGCAAAGAGGCAGAGAAGCAGAGGCAGGTGGAGTTCAAGGCCTAGTCTGGTCTACATAGTGAGTTCTAGGACAGCCAGGACTACATAGACAGACCCTGTGTAAAAAATAAAATGAACCTTAGTCCATCTTTTGAGGGATACTTGAGCTGTCTAGGGTGAGGTCCCTGGAAGCATGGCCTCTTGATCACAAACACACACACACACACACACACACACACACACACACACACACACACACAGGATAAAAATCTGTAGCGCTTGGCTAGATGCATAGTCCCTGAAGTCCATCCCAGCACTTAAGGTGTGGAAGGGAGGGGAGGCTAGAGAAATGTCATTTTTATTTTATATCTTTAAATAGCCCAAAACAAAGGCACACGTTTAAAAAATACTTAAGGGGCTAGAGAAAAGGCTCAGCCCATAAAAGGTTTGCTTCACAAACAGGAGGACCCACGTTTGACTCTCCAGAACCCTTCTAAAAAGCCAGGTGTGGCCATGTGTAACTGTGATCCCTACTGGTGGGGGAGGTGGACAGAGGCGAATCCCTGGGGATCATGGACCAGCCGGTATTACCTAACTAGAAGCTATAGATTCGGTAGGAGAACCTGCCTCATAAACTTCAGGAGAGAGCTATTAAAGGAACGTACCCAGGGTCAACCTCTGGTTCCACACGTACACATATATACATGCACACACAGTAATGTACACACAAAATTCAAAAGTCCCCGCAACATGGGTCCCTTCACACAGTCCTAGCCTATCCAGATCTGGTCTTGTCTTCACAGGAGAATCTTGTCCCTACACCCAAGCACAGTTTGGACATCTCTGCCTACACAGAGGCCCACCTCCTTCTTCCCAGGGCTCTGTTGTACACAGCTTTCCCAAAATTGATCGAGACATCCCTGACATGGTTTACTTCCATTTTCAACAGTCCTCTTTCTGCAGGAAGAACCCCTTAGGGTTCAGATTTCTGCTCACCCAGGCAGGACATCTGGACCTAAACACTTAGCGTGCAGCACTGAGCCAGGGAGCGTTTCGTGTATGTTTTCTCTTAGGCTGTTGTAAAACTGTCTCAGAAAGGGCCATGCCACTGCATGAGCCCTGTGTCATGGGGGGTTGGTTTATTTCAGTCCATCTGCTGACTCCAAGAGTTTAGCTGGGAACAGACGAGCCCTTGGAACCACAACTAGCGTAAACCCATTTCCTTCCCAATTTGAACCTTTCTCTCTGCCAAAACATGGGTAGGATCTCTTGTCGTAGGATTGGGTTCACCTCCAGAGAGCTCTGGGAGCCGGATGTGCCTTGGTCTAAATGCTGCCTCTGCACTTTACTTGGGAACAAAGGCCATTTTTATCCCACTGGATGCTAAGCAACCTGGAAGCATAAATACGCTCACAATGAGCAATATGGAACCGAGCAGACCCTTGGCAGGCACTTTAGAAATACCCATTGGTATGGAAAGAGTACCAGTTGCTAGGCTAGGCGGATTGCAAAGGAAGTTGCAATCCACAGTAAAGCAGATTTCCTGCAGGTTTTAATGAGGCCGCGCTCGAACGTGGGATATTGAAAGTAAAAAAACGTTCTGTAATTCACACTGTTCAGTGTGGCTAAACTCCATCCTAGGACCTTACTGTGGGCAATCTGAGAAGCTGGCTGCAAACACACTTGTCTCTCATCCCGCGGTTACTAAGCAACATGTAGTGCAGTTAGCCAGGTGCTCACAAGCTGCCTTGGAGGTTTGGCCAGGACCTCCCTGCCTGACCCTCTGGCCTGCAAGTGGCCATCCTGCCCTCTATGGCCGGTTCGCTTTCACTCACAGAGCCTATTTCCCTATATGCTGCAGTTATTGTCCAGGCTATGGTAGGACAGGCTCTGGAGGTGTATCTGTGGGTTCAGCTGCCCTCAGAAGTTCAGGAACCCTTTATAAAGCCAGCCTGACTTCAGTCCCCCTTACTCCAAGGAGATACCCATTACAGAGAAAGCTTAGTTATCATCTGGAGCCAGGCTTTTCCTGGGAAGGTGATGAGGCACTGGTGTAAGCAGTTGCCAAAACCACCCCATGGCGTGTGCCAGGCCCTTTCAGAGAAGGCAGGCTGGAAAGCCTCAGCTTGCTCAGGCCAGGGCCTGTCGGGTACCCTGTGGGTCTGTGCAAAGGAGTCTGAGGAAGGTGTCTGGCATATCCTGCCGAATTAGGGATGGGAGGGGTACAGAGACAGGCTACACGGTCCTGTCCCGATCTCAAGGGAAATCCAAAGCCCCTTGGCAATGCTATCAAATGCCAGCCCACACCTTTGGCAGGCTCCTCCCCTTAGTTATCCCTTATACTTTCTCTATCCTGAAACCCCACTTGGACTTGTACCTAGTTTAATGTAGCTACTCTTCCCTAGAATAACATCTAGCCACTCAGACTGGAATTAGAAAAGGAGAACCCAAAGATCTTAGCTGGAAGCATCATTAATAGTCGCAGGGAGTGCTGTGGCTGAGCTCTGAGAGTTGAGGTTGGGACCTTCCAAAGTTAATGAGCAGTACAGAATAGTTCTCAGCAGCTGGCCGCGGGGCCTGTTTAGCAATAGCCTGGGTGGCCATTGCTAAATACGTTAAGAAACCCAGCCATGCCTGCTATCCGTTCTCACCCTGCCTTGGCACAGGAGTGGCTGAGCTGCTTTGAGACATTAGGCCTCGTGTGCACCAGGAGGAAATAGGAGCCCAGGCCTCCACGGTGCTGGAACTGTTCTTGCAGACGGGTGGCTGAGAATTCACCACAGTGTTCACCTCTACCTACTATTTTGTTCTCCAGCTTCCTGGGCCTGAGACACAGTGTGTTTCTCATCCCTGAGGCATGTGCTTAGGAAGCATTTGCTTCTCTGTTAAAGGGATATTGTTATTCCCATTTCTCAATGGAGAAGTGATCCAGAAAGTACTAGAACTACCTAGATTCTCCACACATACTCCCAAAAGTATAGCACACATCACATACATATATATACATGTATACATATATACATGTATATATGTGTATATATATATAAATACATTATATATATATGTGTGTGTGTGTGTGATGTGTATGTATGCCTAGTGTCTGTCTAGACTACTAGAATATATATTAGAAATATATGATATATTAGATATGCATAGTATCTAATATATTAGAAATATAGACTATTACTGGAGCCAGGGATATAGAAGGGGACATCAGAGGTCATCAGAGTCATCTGCTGCCCTCAAGCAAGCATGTTCTTTTGGACCTCAACAAGCCAATTCGCTGGACAATAGCTCAAGGGAACAGGAGCCAGAAAGAGATTTCCCAGCTCCAAGAATTGGCAAGGATTTAAACGTCAAGACCCAAGAATGGAGGTGCGTGGAGAAGAAAGACTAGCCACCTGGGAGGTCAAGTTCAAGGCTTCTGCCACACCCTTAGATTCTCAGGAGCAGAAAAGTCCCCAACCTCCTCAGCCTGAACTCTCTACCAGCTTGTGTCTCTGTCCTCAAGACAGAAAGCATACGGCTTCTTTTCAAAAAGTTCTGCTGAAGCCAGGTGTGATGGTTCACACATACCTGAGATCCCAGAAGTTGGGAGGCAAAGGCAGGATAGCTGCTGCAAATCTGAGGCTAGCCTGATCTACATAGCAAGTTCCAGGCCAGCTAGGCTCTCTCTGAACCTCATTTCCCCCCGCACATGACATGCAGGCAGTAGCAGAAGCAACGGTTTGCAAAGACAGAATCTTGAAGAAGCAGGACTAGGGTGATTGCTCAGAGCGAAGGCGCCGTGGGGAAGTGAGTGTCGCCCATGCCCCTTGGGCACATGCATGTGTGCACACAGTGTGAACAGCCTCATGGGAAGGGAGAGGATGCTGAGAGGGGAAGTGAGGATGGCTTGGTGGCTTGGTGCTGAGACACTCAGCAGGGTGTGCGGCAGAAGGGCTTGAACCAAAGGCCTCCCCACCACA
Organism: Grammomys surdaster; assembly: GCF_004785775.1. Taxonomy (NCBI): domain Eukaryota; kingdom Metazoa; phylum Chordata; class Mammalia; order Rodentia; family Muridae; genus Grammomys; species Grammomys surdaster. The sequence continues at coordinate 1,498,671 of NW_021604714.1, read as the reverse complement.
CTGTCGTGGTTCTCATTCAGTTCAACAAATCACAGTGGGACACTGGATGGTTTGAAAAGACAAGTAATTTGAATGGAAATAGAGATTTGGTCACTGAGCTGGGGCTTGAGTTGAGGCTGTAGCTCCGTTGTCCCCATTCTGGCTCAAACCCTCAGGTTTGTCCAGGATCACAGTTTTTCCTTCTGCCTCTCCAGGGCTTAAGTAAGAGCTGGCTCACATCGGATGCCTGAGAAACCTATGAGGCACAATCCTCTTTCCATAGAAGTGTGGGGCACTATAAGACATATCCTCTTATAGATAGATAGATAGATAGATAGATAGATAGATAGATAGATAGATACAGATATAGATGTATACTATATATACTATATATATATACTATATATGCCACAGGGCATTCTCAAATGAACCTTTATGTGCCCAGCCTCCTTGAGATCAAAGCCCTGTAACTCACCCATAAGGTTTCTCTCTGGGCCAGCACTGGAGTGGACAGCCACCCTCTGCTCCGGATGCCCAGTCTCCTCCCACAAGCAGGGGAGTTGGGCTATGAACAGAGCCGGAAAGGCTACCATCCAGTCCCCGCTGTACCACTGGGCAGTGAATATGTGCCCCCTCTACAGAGTGTGGCAGGTGACGCCTGCTTCACAGAGTGAGCAGTGACAGGAGCAGCGGTGGGGGTGGGCGAGGGGGGTGTTCAGGGGCCACCGTCAAGAAGGGACAGAGTAATGAAGCAGCAGAGAGGAAATGGGGATCTGCAGGGAATCGGGTCTGAAGTGTCCTTACTGTCACTGTCCTGCTCGTTAGACCGGTACGCTGTGCATGTAGACGCTGAGCCTTTGCCTGTGGGAACAAAGAGAGGTCCATTAGGTGAGTGTGAGGCTCATGACATCACAGGGGTTAGTCAAGGCTAGTGACTTCTCTCTCTTCTATCACAGGAATTTGTGCTAATGCCCACCTGGCAGTGCTCGCCCAGGGGAGTCTGTACATGTGCGCACATGTCTTACATTCTCAGCTGGACAGACAGACAGATAGACACACTCACCTCACAGCCGTTTGGCTGTGAGGATCAACTCAAACCCAGGACCCATTCAGTCCCCCGCTGCCTGCGTTTTCTCATGAGTGGTGACACTGTAGGTTCAGGTACACACACCCTCTTACATAAAAAAGGTCACTCTGTTAACAAATAGACACACACACAAAAGATGTCCATACCCCACACGCATGCATCCACTTCTTACACAAAACTATGTAGTCGTGTGGCAGATGTGCAGATACCTCCCCTCCCCCACCAGCCCACCCGCCTACCTGCCCTACTCCCAGCCATGGCTGCCTGTGAAAAATGTCTCACCTGCCTGCACTTGCAGCTCCATGTACCCATAAAACCGTTGTTCTGGGTGGCGGTGTTTGACTTCTATCACCAGACAGCAGTAGACGCCGCTGTCCCTTAGGGTCACATTGTGCAGGGTGATGGAGAAGTTACCATGGTGGTCAGAAGCTAGCTCCAGCCCATGTGTCTGGGCCTGGTCATGGCTGGCGTTGGCAGCCAGGTGGCTTCCGTGGTGCTGATGGTGGTGCTGCCCCGTGAAGTTGCGTATGGGCCGGTGTTCTTTGCACACCTGAACCTCGCCCCTCGAGCTGAGGTACCACGTCTTGTAGAAGGTCACATCATGCCCTTTGGACACGGAACCCAGAATCCTGCAGGTGAGGGTGGCGTTCTGCCCCTCAGGACACACGTACAGAGAATATGGAGTGGCGACCTTGAAGGCTGTTGCCAGACCTGCTCAGAGAGAGGAGAAGCCGTGTCACCTGCCTTGAGTGAGTGCCACTCCTTGCTACCCTCAGGATGAGAAAGCTTGACTTCAGCCCCTCCCTGGCAAGCTGGACCCTGGGCAAGCCAGTGAATCTCCTCAGCCTTAGGCTTTTGCTTAGTAAACACTCCATCTCGACCCACCCACATGTGAGGAGCCTCCAGGCCTCCCAAGTGGGAGGGGACCCAAACAAAAGACTGACCACCCAACATGGGGCCTTCTCCCAAGTAGAGCATGAATCCAGCTCCACTGCAGACAATGGCCCCACCTTGGACAACTCTGCCCTGCACAAGATGGAGGTACAGAGGAGAATGGAAGGCTTCAGTCTTTGGCCACGCACTAACCGAATGCCTGCAAGGGTGGGGCCAGGCCCTAGTACCCTATCTCAGCTTCACAGCCAGTGACCCAGCTGAGCAGGCAAGGCTACATCAATGACCCTGTGGGCAGAGGCAAACCAGTGCTCAGTTTTTAGAGACTTGGGAAGGAAAAAAAATGCCCTTCTAGGAACGGGCATGGCCCCTCTGGGTCTTTGGACTTTGAGAATTTAAAAGTGAACACTTCGACTCAGGCACGATGGTTGGAAAGCAGGAAAAGTCGAAGCGTGTGAGGGACAGGGACCAGGAATGCATGACAGGGCCTCGTGTTCCGAGCACATGCTGCCCACCCAAATGCAGTCCCCTGCCCTAAGCAGATAAAGAAATCCTTTTGTCCACCATAACCTCACCTCCCAGTCCTCTACTGCTTAACCTGATGGTTAGCCCCACACATACTGTGTAGCGAAGATGACCCTGATCTCCCTGTCTCTACCTCTCAAAAACAGAGATTATGAATACGGTTCATCAACCCAGTTTAAAAGGCACAGAGTCTCTGTGCATGCTGGGAAAGCACTCTATCAGCTGAGCCATATCCCCAGACTGGAATATAAGCTGGACACTCTAACTAACCCCGTGAGCGCATTTTCTCCCCTGTAAGAAGAAAGATATTCATGGCAGCACGGGGATGAGAGGGGAGGAAAGGTGGGGATGCCGAGGGCTCTGGTTGCCGTATCGTAGTATTGCTTTGCTTTTACTTACATTGTAGGGTCTACAGGAGGTCTGACGGATAGGGAAAAGGTTTAGAATACAGAGAGAGATTGCGAATGGAGAGTCGGGGTCACAGCTCAGTCAGAAAAATGCTTGCCTCAAAACCATGAGGACCCAAGCTTACACTCTTAGAACCCAAATAAAATTCTGGGCATATTAGGACAGGTCTGTAATTCCAGTGATGGTGAATTGGGAGAAAGAAGGAGGCGGGTGCCTACAACTCGCTGGCCAGCTAGATAGGCTTGGCGAAGTTCCAAACAAGTGAGAGACCCTGTCTGTCTTAGGGTTTTCCTGCTGTGCACAGATATCATGACCAAGGCAACTCATAGACAACATTTAATTGTGGCTGGCTTACAGGTTCAGAGGTCCAGTCCATTATCATCAAGGTGGGAGCTTGGCAGCCATGGTGCAGGCAGAGCTAAGAGTTCTACATCTTCATCTGAAGGCTGCTAGCAGAAGACTGACTTCAGGCAGCTAGGATTGAAGGTCTTAAAGCCCACACCCACAGTGAAACACCTACTCCAACAGGGCCACACCCCCTAATAGTGCCACTCCCTGGGCTGAGCATACACAAACCACCACACTGTCTGAAAAAGTAAGCGGGACACTTGCCACCAGGCCTAATGACTTCAGTTCAATCCACCCGGTGGCAGGAGAGAACCAGTTCCTGCAAGCTTGTCTCCACATACGCGCCATGAATTGTACATACACACATGCACCCACACACAAAATAAATACATAAATATTTTAAAAGTCGAACAATGACAGCTAAGGTTGTCCTCTGACCTCCATACACATGACTGCATATGCGCGAGAGTCACATACACACACACACACACACACACACACCCTATGTGTATTGCACATACATTTTTTTTGACTGCTCCATCCAGAGGTACTACCTGGACCTCCTCTTTTGATGCTTCCACCCCGCCCTCAGAGCTCAGGACCCTTGGATCTAGGCTGGGAACCCTAAACCCCTGACAGCTTGGTCAAATGTAAAGAGCAGCAGCGCTCTTTGGCTTTTGGAGTTGGAGCAGGCAGCGCTGGAGTCCAGTGACACTGAGTCACTAGGCTGAGCCTCAGACTCATTGGAAGACAAAAATAAAAACATCAACAGAGGGCAGGAATCATTCACATGACTGTCCAAAAAGTATTCTCTCTGCAATTCAAGAACCACCCAAACCCAATGGGATGAAGACGCTAGCTTCAAACTCTTTGTCACAAAGATATGAATGACTGGTGACAGATAACGACCTAGTGCTAGAGCGCTTGTGTGTGTCAATCACAGTAGGAAGGGGACAACGTGGCCCCAGAGAATGCCTGGAGGAGCGGAGTTTTAGGCCTACAGAGGAAGACAGGCATTCCAGAGCCAGCCACCAGCTCTGCTTACACCCAGAAGAAATTTCTGGAATGTTGTTGCCAAGGTGAGCAGAGATTTCAGACCATCTTTGGTGAGATACAATCTCCTTTTCAGGCACTGACAGGCCCAGGAAGGGAAAGTGATTTGTCTTAAGTTGCATTGGTCTGGAGTCAGGGCCTGAACCATAGTAACCTCAAGAAAAACAGGCTTCCCAGAAAACTGTGAGATGCAAGGATGCCCAGACGTATCTGGTGCTTGTGACAGCCAGAGCGAGTAGGGTTGGAGTATTTCACTAATGAGGAGACCAAGTCCACAGACAGAGTAAAACAGCTTGCCTGCTCACCATCCCACAGCCAGGGACCACTGGAGTCCGACTTCAACTCATGCGTGCCATTGCCAAACTGGAAGCCCCCAGATCCAAGTAACCTTCAGACTTTGCATCTGACCCTTAATGTAGTTTTTTTTTCTCTCTTTTGTTTTATGGGGTTGCTGACTTGAAAAGGTATGGATTTGTGGCTTGGGAGAGTTAGCTCAATGATTAAAAGCACTGGCTGCTCTTCCAGAGGGCCTGGGTTGAATTCCCAGCACCCATGTGGTGGCTCACAGTTGTCTCTAACTTCAGGGTCCCCGACACCCTCTTCTGGCCTCCTCAGGCATGAGCATGCACATGGTGTACAGACACATACTCTGGCAAAACTTCCATACACATAAAATAATTTTGAAGAAAGGATTTGATGTGAACAATTTGACTCCCGGTTTCTCTTTGAATCAGGAAGTGGCTGGCTTTGTCTACACCACTCTGGAGGTTCCCTTATGGTCCTTTACGAAATGGGTGTTGTCACTAAACCATGGCTCTGCCAGAGACAGGAGGGGGCTACCTGGGGAAAGGGGCTTCCCAGACATTCACAGAAGGAACCAACCCACAAAGAATGGCAATACCTCTGCCCTGTCCCTGCTGCCATTGGGCAGCTATCCCATCCCCCCCACTCCTCTGTTCAGTGGCTCCTGCCTAAGAGCCATCACCATCCTTGCTGCCAAATTTAGTTCCATCAGCCTTTGCCCTGCACACAGCCCCCGGGGGGCTGTCAGCAAGACAGGCAAAGCAGAGACCAGGGCTACAGGCCTGTAGCGGGTAAGGGCGACAGGACAAGGGACAAGATGCTTAGAATCAAAGGCAGGAATGATGGGCTGGTGAAATGGTTCAGTGGTTAAGAGCACTGACTGCTCTTCCAGAGATCATGAGTTCAAATCCCAGCAACCACATGGTGGCTCACAACCATCTGTAATGGGATCTGATGCCCTCTTACAGGGTGTTTGAAGACAGCTAGAGTGTACGTACATGTAGTAAATAAATAAAGACCTTTTTTTAAAAAAGGCAGGAATGAGGTGGGTCTCATGTAGCATGAGTGTCCCCTTGGGGGTAGGGTGCCAAGCCGACAGTCCTCGGAGCCCAAGCAATATTGTTTCAAGCTCAGGTCTGCACAGTGGCAGGGGGAAGGGATCCAGTCCCATTGCCCTGTCAAGGGACCATGGAGAGAGCAGGGTTCAGAAAGAGAGCAGGAGAGGGGGCATGGTTCCATCCTAACTGCCTACACTCAGTTCCATTCCCCAGTACCTCTTCCTGAGTTAGAGGGAAGGGGACGCTGTCCTTGGGTCGTTGAGGTTGGAATGTCAGATTTTGGGTTTAGAGGCCTATGAGTGGGCAGAAAAGACACAGAGTTTGTTCTGAAGGAGAACAGGAGAGCCAGAAGCATTCCTTATGTCTGAGGCTCAGAGCAGCCTGTCCCTGGGAGAATATTCCAGGGCACAGGGCACACTGGAAAACAGTGCACAGACATGCAGGCATGCAGAACAGCCTGTGCATGCATACACACACACACACACACACATATATACACTCATACACATACACACATACACACACACATACACACACATACACACACATACATACACACACACACACATACACACACACACATACACACACACATACACACACATACACACACACACATACATACACACATACATACACACATACACACACACATACACACATACACACACACATACACACACACATACATATACACACACATACACACACACACACACTCCGTTGGGCAACATGCAGCCTGGCTGGAATTATAATTACTTGGCGGGAGGATGTAGCTCATTGTCAGCTGCTGTCCCTTAGGCCACCTGGGTTATTGTCCAGGGGACCAGGAAAGTGGGTGGGGAGGAAGGCCCCTGGCTCTAGGCCTTACATGGGAGAGGAAAGTATCCCAAGCCCTGGCCTCAGCATGTACCCGTGACAAGCACTGCCCTTGGGGACAGGTCCCCTGCTTCTACCTGGCCCGACTTGCCACTGAGTAAGACCACCCTATGCCTGCATGAGGGAAGCTGTGAGCTAGGAAAATTCCAGATCTGGGGACTATTATAACTCTGTCCTAGACACCAAGATTCCTGGGCCCCAGGGCCTCCTCCACTGCCCCTTCACTACGTGAACCCATGCAGATCCCACGCTTCTCTGGGCTGCTCTCCCTGTCATCTGCACTTAAGGGAGTCTCCTGTCCCAAAGCCCTTCAGCTCCGCTCACAGGTATATAAATTCGAACAGAGGCCTGAGGTGTCAGATCTCCTGGAGCTGGAATGACAGACAGCTGTGAGCCACCTGACGTGGAGGATGCTGGGAACCAAACCCAGGTCCTCCGGAAAAGCAACAAGTGCTTTTAACCCCAAGCCCCTCAGATTCATTTCTGGTATGTTAGGCACTTTATCCTGATGGGGGTATAATCCCCTATTCCATATATTTTTGTTTTATTATTATTATTATTATTCTTTTGTTGGGTCTTAGGGGTTATAATTGGTTGGGGTTTTTTTTGTTTTTTGACCCTTTTGCTGTGCAACTCGGGCTGGTTTAAAACACAGAGGAAGTGGTGCCCCAGGGCAAAGGCTGAAGGCTGGAGCCCAGGCTGGTCTTGAACTTGTGATCCTCCTGCTTCTGAGTCCCCAGCACCGGGATTATAGGTGGATGTGCCATGCTATGCCTCATCTTCATTTAAAAGATAAAACTGACTGGAGAAATAGTGACTTGGTTGAGGCCACGCACCCCAAACCACCCCACTACCCCCACCCCGCTCCCACACCCCTACCCACCCCGGTAGCTGAATGGGAGGCCCACACTTTCAACCAGCAGGCAGACAGGAAGTGCTTTCCCTCCAACCTTGTTCCCCTAAGGGGATGGAGCTAACATTTCAGGTTTCAGCTCTTAGGAGAGGAGTTGACCCTGAGCTGACCCTTAACACTCAGAGCTACAACTATCCTTTCTGCTCCTCAGACCCAAACCGGAACATTCTTTCATTCCACAGGTATTTAGCTCAAGGCACAGGCTATGGAGCTCAGAACTCCCTGAAGGAATCATTCAGTCATGACAGGTAGCACACAACTTCTGGGGAAAGTTTCAAAGGAACTCTTACTCGGGCCTCCTCTCTGGTCTTGTTTTTTTTGAGACTGTCACACAACAGGCTGTGGGGATACAGGGGATGGGTGTGTGTGTGGGTGTGGACAGCCTTTAGTATTGTTTTCCTTGACAGGCAGTGCTAGCTTTACCCACAGTCACCAAGGCAACACCCTAGTTTTTGGAGGTGGGTCCAAGCTTGATTGGTCAGGCCAGGAAGGCCCCACCCTCAGACAGCTGAGGTCTGTCCAGCTGCTAGCTTGCTTGCCAAGTAAACAATTATTTGACTGTCTGCCATTAGTTACCGGCCTCACACTTAATGAAAGAGAGAGATGGGTCTCTGGTCTTCCAGGCATGAGAGCTGGTCCCACCCAGCTCACAGGCCCCATTTCCCAGGATGTTCTCCAGGTGCTTGAAGGAAAAAGCTGACCCACATCTTTTATCAAGATGTAAGGTACAGAGGGAAAACAGAGGCAAGGTCCAATCAAAACCCAGAGGAAATGTCCCCAGGGTGAAGGTTTGCAAGCTGAAGCCAGCAGGTCTGTGTGAAGGCTTCTGGGTTAATGAGGACAAAGGGTATCTCAGATGTGTTTATTGATCCCTGCCCCAGCAGGAAGTGTCCATTCATAGAGACCAAGGAGGGTGGGAAGGGGAAGCAGGGCTCTATGGGAGGAAGCCACACTTCCAGCGCCTTGGGAAACCCGCAGGCATCCAGGAGGGCCCCTAGCCACTGTGCCTCCTGAGGAGGGACTGGGCAGTGAGCCAGGACCTTGGCTGGAGGAGGCTCCTCTGGAGGATCCTGAGACTGGAGAGCTCTCTGAGGAGAAGTCAACCCCATTGCCACTTCAAACAGGTCCTCAGGGGTCAGGCCAGGGAGACTTCCTAAGATCTGATTCCATCCGCACAAGGGGCTCACTTGGCAGTAGTGTCCTAAGCACGCACACATGGGCATGTTTAGTTTATTAATTCCCAAGCCCGTGAAATAGGTGCTTGGGTTAGGATGCCCACACACAAAAGAAAGCTGTCTAGAGTCTCACAGAGAATAAGTGTGTGGACAAAAGCTAAACCCAGGTTTGAGGGAAGCAGGTGCTTTCTCCAGAGACTAGAGGCAACCAGAGACTGGCTCTGCCTCCTTCCCACAGATGGACAGCTGACCTGGCCAATGAGGGCTCAGTTTGTCTGGCAGCTGTAATAACTCAAGTAGTTTTACTTTTGATTTTACATTAAATAACATTGAATCATAAAGTGCGGTGGTGGTTCCCTTTTCAGTATTCCCTCGGCTCTGGTTGTGTCAAAAAGAAAGTCCTAGTTGATGGCACTCTCTCCAAAATGTCCTTTTTAATTTTTACTTCATTTATTTCTTTTTTGTTTTTTGTTTTGTTTTTGTTTTTGTTTTTTTATTTTTCGAGACAGGGTTTCTCTGTGTAGCACTGGCTGTCCTGGAACTTACTCTGTAGACCAGGCTGGCCTTGAACTCAGAAATCCGCCTGCCTCTGCCTCCCAAGTGCTGGAATTAAAGGCGTGAGCCACCACTGCCCAGCATTTCACTTATTTTTATAAGAGACAGCAACAGGTTTTACATGCTGAGCCTTGCCCAGACTAAGTTTCCAGCTAACATTTAATTCCTTTATCTGGCTTGCCAAAGGTGTTCTTTTATATGTTCTATTTATGGCCAATGACACTTATTTTCCACTTGTGACACAGACTTAAAATTTCCTTTAAAATTTTTTACTTTAGAGAAAAGTATAGATTTAAAGGAAAAACAGGTAGGTAGAAATTCGGCAGATACTACGTAAGGGTGATAAGCAAATGAACCCAGAATGCACTGAGGGGAATTACCCTCCTCTTTCTCCCCCTCCTCCTCCTCCCCGTGCTCCCCTTCTTCCCCCTCCTCCTCTTCTGGGAGAGGATCAGCTAGCTGTATCCTCTTCACTCAACCTGCTCACAGCTCAGCTGGGAGAAGTGTGTGTTTGGAGCCCCATGATGAGAGAGTAGCTGACCCGGGGTCCCCTTGGAAGCTGAGACCCTCTATATAAAAGCTACAGGGAGTGCTTGGCTAGTAGCAGAACTCAGCAAGTTTATTACTGGATGACTGGTTGGGAGTGTTTCATCCCTAGCTTCACTCTGGAGGTGGTCCATAAGAACTAGCCTAAGTATAGAGATGGGATGTGAGTGACACCCCCCCACACACACACACAAATAAGCACACCCTAGGCCAGGCTGGCTGTGGTGACCTCTTGTCTCGGAGACTTAGGAGAAGGACCTCTAAACACCCCTGTGGCCATTTCAGACTCTCAGTCCAAAAGGGTAGCCAGAACCAGCCTGGGTATCCTTCAAATGCTAGGGGTCTGGAAAATGCATTCCCAGTGATATTTCTCATGGCTCCTAAGTCCCGACCACTCATCAGGGCTCTGTAGGCAGCAAAAGTTCAGATGAAAAGCCACCAATATGGAGTCCCCAGAAACCAGGAGATGACATACTACCAGGATCCCAAGGGCCAGGCACCCCAGGAAGTCTTGTCCATCAGCTCCACACAGCTGTGTCTAAGGGGAGACTGAATGCCACCCTAAATTACACATGAAGACTTGACTAAGGATGCTAAGAAGCTTGCCCATCTTACAGATGGCCAGCTAAGATTTGAATACAGGTCTCACTGTGAACAGTTACGCTGGAGCAGAGAAAGCCCTAGGATGCAGAGCTACACCAGACTCCTTGCTTAAACACCAGGAAGGCCATGGCCCAACCAGACTTTCCAAAAAAATCCGTAGGTATGAGAAGCCAGTACTAATTTCTGGCAAGGCCACTGGTCCTGGGCAATAGTTGCCTTTGAATCTAGGACCTCAAGTTTAATACAGCAGGCTCGGTCAGTACCAATAGGCCACATGGGCCCTGCGAACCCTCTGTTTCTCCTGCTTAGGCCTAAGATCCTGTATCCTGAACATACAAGAGGTGGTTCTTTTAGCTTCTCTTTGGTTCCCCTTCTCTAGATCCACAGCAGGGAAGCACTGCCTCACAGCCTCCCAGCTCCGCCCTCCTTCATGTTTCTGGCCCCTGGGCATGAAACAGCTGTGACAGGGCCATCTCTAGCCTCAGGCTACTGGGCAGGGCTAATGGATTTCCTAAGAGCTGACCACTACCGGTTTAGAGGTTTTCAGCACTGAGTTTACTCAATAGGGCCTTGCAGCTTGTTTACTGTGAGAGGGAAGACAGCTGCCCCTCTCTGGGACACCAGTGCTCCCACGTGAATGGGGCTCCTGGGTCAGACTAAGGACAGGCAGGGTAGTAACTTCCTCAAATCTTAGGGACATTTGTGGGGAAGAGGTTCTGCACTCCTTGGGGTCTAGGGCTCCTGGTTCCAAAGCCAATCCCTCCCCCATCAGCCTATGTCAGGCCAGGAAAGGAGTATGTTCTGTGTACTCCAAGTACTTTAAGCTCTGACTGTTTGAAGTCGCCCCTCAGACCCCCAAACAGAATTCTTTCCAAATCAACCTAGCTCCGACATTAAGGGGGAGGGTAGTTTTCAGCCCCTAGACCTCCTGACCAGGTCTGCTACAGGAAACCGAAGGAAGACGTGAGTTATGACTTATAATATAGCCAGTGCTGAGATCAGAGCAGCTCCAGGCTAAAAGTTTCCTCTGTCGCTTTCCCGAAAGCCTCCTGGATCCCTAATTACCTCCCCGAGCTGAAGGGAGGTGGCCTTCAGCTCACCAAGCAGTCTGAGTAGGCAGAAGCAGTGGGCTGTGCAGTCTCCTAGGATGAGAATGCCCAGCTCCCCTCAGGGCTTCTCTGCTGTTAGGTGCTCTGCAAGCTGCCGACCCTCTGCTCTGAAGCGCTAGGACTTAGTTTCCCACACTGGGGCTGCTGACCAGAAAGCATCCCATTCTAGTAAAGGTAGGGAAGAGAAGGAGACTCGTGGAGTCACTGGGGATAGTGGCCTGAGGTGGATACCGTACTGGCCTTCCTGCCTGCTGCTCTTCTCCATTATTAGAAGCTGTGCCCTGTGAGGAGTCTTGGCATTAGGAATGAAACATCCCCTGACTGTATCACCACCCCATCCCTGCCTCAGGCTCTCCCTTCTAGTGGTAAGGAACATGCAAGCCAGGGCTTCAGTTGTTCTGTCTGTAGGGTGTGGGCGCCTTCTTTCTTATCAGAGGTCCAGGCCAGCCTCCCAGTGATGATAAGGAGTTAGTTCCCTGTCTCTCCTCCCTTTCATTCCTTTAACCCTCTTCCTTCTTTTCTGATGCAGCCATTGGCTCCCTCTGCCGAGCTGAGCCCTCCATCTCTTATCCTGACAAAGGCGACTCCGTCCATGATTGGTGCTGTCCCTGGACCCTTCCTCTCTCCTGCCTTGCAGAAGCTACCTGTGCCCTGGGTTCTGAGCAGGGAAGTGTCAGGCAGACAGTCTCAGGGGACACACCTGTCTACTGTTTGGGCAACCATCAGGGTATCTCCCTTTTTCTTTGATATCTTCTGCTCCGCACAAACAAGATTGGGCTCTGGGGAACTGCTGTGTCCCAGGACAATGTACAAATTGTGAGTCTGGACTTTGGAAGTGACATCTTCCTGTGTGGGGTTTCTGTGTCTTGCTGAGGAGTTATCCATCCCCAACTGGCTGCTGGGCTCAGGGGAGGGTCCCGTGTCTTTCCTAGTGATCAGCTGCAGTCTGGGTAAATGACAGGAACCCACTGATCACTCCAACAGGTCATCAGACTTTCAGTACAGAGCAAGTGACAAACATGCTCAGATCTGGGAGTGTCCATCAAGACTCACCCGGGAGTGTCAAAGGGATACTGGGTCACAGCACCACACCCCCTAAGTTCTCTAAGACTCTGGTGCCAGAAGGCAGGGAGATTCCCTGGGTGTCAAAATCCAGTCAGCAACCACAGGGCGATTCTCATCCTGTCCCTCTCCTGCCTTAAAGACGCTGCTCTTCATGGTCCCTGCTCTGGGCTGTCTGGTCAGGAAAGTGTCTGGCAGGCATTCCCCAAGGGACATCCGTGCCTGCTGTTTTGGCAGCTGTTAGCAATTACAGATGTGCCTGATGTAGGATGGAGACACCACTGCACCCTGCTGGGCTGTCCCAGCGAGCAGCCAGTAGGGTGGGGATAACTGCAGGCTGAGGGGATCCAGGGCACTCCCATCCTGCCTGAGTCCCCCCAACCCTACCGGGGTGTATTCCCTGGCGCTCTCCCTAGTACCCTACCGCCTGTGGATCTTACCTCTGGATGCAGCCAGGAAAATAGCGAGGAGCAGGGTTCCCCAGCGCGGGTTGCTGGCCTCTGATACGGTAGGGACACCCATGTCGCCGTCGAGCCGGGCAAGAGCAGACACGGACTGCTGGAGTGCGCTTGGAGCAAGCGGGGCTCCCGGAGCCTAGAGAGCCAGCTGTACACACCGCTCACTAGAGTGAATGCTGAGCCCACTGCGAGGCGAGCGGCCGAGCGAGCTCCCCGCCCAGCAGCGCCCCCGAGGGGCGGCGGGCGGTACAACGTCTCCAGGGCCCAGGGATGGGGTGGGGAAGGGCTGGAGTTGCAGATAGAAGTGGCAAGTGTCCAACCAGCCACTTCTCTCTATAAGTCTCGGTGCTTTTTAGAGATCATGAGGGCCGTGCATACTAAAGAGTGAATCCAAGTCTTAACCAGCTTGCCGTTCTCGTAGTCTGGAGGCAGGAACTTTGGCTCTCTGTGCTCCAGCAGCCTAGGGTAGATGAGTGGGCAGATGGATAGGTAAGTAAGGGAAATCTGATGTCAGCAATGAGTTTAGCAAGTGGGAGGGAGTTCGGCCCGTTTTGTGCTTGTGTGCACCACAGCTGATACACCCTGGTACAATCAGGTCCACCGGCCAACACAACTGAAACAGGAGCAGGGCATGCACAAGCCCAGAACTTCCCAACCTCAGGACACGCATGCCTCTGCATCTGTTGGTGTGCCCCATGGAAGCCTCTCAGCTTCCTTCCCCCAGGGCTCTACCCATTGCTGTGCAGTTATTCGTAGGCTCCCTTGACTCCGTCTTGTTGGCATTTTGTTTTTTTAACTTACCTGGAGTTTTGTTTCTGCGTGGTTTGTATTGTTTTGTTTGGGCGGGGTTTCGTTTGTGGTTTTTAATGTGTTAGTTTTTTGACACAGGATGTTGCCATGTAGCTCAGGCTGGCCTGAAAATTCTTCTACCTCAGCCTAATGCATGCTGGGATTGCAGGAGTGCACCTCCATGGCCCCTCTACAGACTCACTCCCATGGTGTCCTCCCGGCCCTCATGGGTGTCCACACTCACCCTCATACTTGAGATCTCTTAGAGCTACTCTCTGTTCCTTCCTGGCCTGACCTGGGAGCCCCTCCCCCACCCCTTTCTGTCAGTGCTTCCTTCAGCCACACGACCAGATCTGAGATAGGAACCAGTTAATTCCTTACCTAAGTTCTCCTGCTCTCCCAAACCTACTGAGTTCTGAGGAACAAGGCCTCCCACCAGTGTGTGTGTGTGTGTGTGTGTGTGTGTG
>NW_021604714.1:1479566-1484063 GCF_004785775.1 Grammomys surdaster | reverse complement strand
AGATATATATATATAGTGTGTGTGTGTGTGTGTGCACGCTCATGTGTGTGTAGGTGTGTATGTGTGTGTGTGTATTCCATTAGCTCAGACCAGCCTTGACCATCCTATGTAACAGGTAACAGGAAATAATCTTGAACTTCTAATTCTTCTACCTCTGCCTCCTGAGTGCTGGGATTACAGGTAGACACCATCATGCCCAGTTTCTCCAGTGCTGAGTCAGACACAGGGACTCATATACACCCTAGGCAAGTACCCTGCCAATGGAAGGGTATCCCAAGCCCCAAAGAGTCTCTTCTTCACTCTGTTTTAGTGCTGGGCATTGGATCCAGGTCCTCACAGGAGCTAGGCTAGTGCACTGCTACTAAAATGTATCACGTCTCCTTTTGTTCCTTTGTTCCTTTCTTTCTTTCTTTCTTTGTCTCTCTTAACTTCTCAGTAAGTCTCCCAGGAGGGCCTTGAATTGATCACAGCCTTTCTCTCACTGGCCTCTCAGGTATCTGAGATTGTAAGCCTGCCCCACCACGCCTAGCTTCTCTGGTTCCCCTGTGATTGAGTCTCTTATACAGGACCAATGTGAAAAGGCTGGTCAACTGCACTGTCACTTGAGGGACAGACCTGAGAGTAAGCCCTGTCTGGATAGAGTGGCAGAGGTGACCAATGGGGGATGACTGTGTCTAGGGACAAGGATGTTGAACTCCTAGTGTCTCCTGGCCAAAGGACAGAGGACAGACCAAGTACAGTGTCAGGGATCAGGCTGGGGGCGAGGGGTGGGGGGAGACTGGTAGTTATAAATTGTGTGTGATATGGATGGCCTCTCACAGACTCTGTGGGCACCTCCACTCTGTCTACTGTGTCCTGTTATTATTAGGGGACCTTATGCAGGCTTGGTATGCCTAAAGCTAGCAAATGCCTTGACATGAGACCCCAGAAGCTACCAAAGCATAAGTCGGGTCCCTGAGTGTGAACCTGACCTTGGGACCCCATCTGGTGAGACAGCTTTGGGTCCTTCTTGGTGATAGAATGAATATTCTCTTTTGCCAGAGGGCAGCCAAGATAACAGAGATGAGGTAGACACTAGACCCTCCTCCCACCCCACCCATTCTCTGTAGAGCCCTTCCAGGGAAGAACGGAGCACCTCCCCCACCCTGCCCCTTCCTCCCCCTGACACACACCCCAGCACTGAGCATCCTTGAGTTGCACCACAGGAAGACACAGGCATTGCCCAAGTTGTAGGCCTGGCCCAGCAAACCTCAAACCCTGCTGAAAAGCAGGGCAGGCTATGGGGGTCCAACTTCCTCCTTAGCTCAGAAGCCAAGGAAATCAGAGGGGGATGCAGAATGGGACACATGGCAGTGCAGTCCTGTTCAAGCTCCCCACTCTCCAGCCCCAGCAGCCTGAGTGGTGGTCAGACTCACTTCCAGGAGTGTGGGACAGTGACCATGAGGAGGTTGGACTCCAGCCTCTCCTTACGCCTGGTGTTCTTGTCTCTTAGTGATGGCTGCAGGGACTGGGGCAGGGTGGGGTTCACACTGAAGAGGAGGGAGGCAAATGTTCATAGCTATAACCGTGACCGTGCAGAACACAAGGGGAATGTGTTGGCCGTCCCTGACGGTCATTGTGGTGTCACAGAGCCCCGTGCATTACGAAGAGAGACGTAAAAACTCTCCTGAACTGCAGAGGGCATGGGAGAGATTTTGAAGGGATTTCCCACCTGGATAGCTAAAGCTGTCGTGGTGTCCAGTCTATTCTAGACTCAGTGCACGGTCTTCCTCCACCCCAGTGAGAAATGTTAGCACAGTGCTTTCTCCCCCCTCAAATGCTTACTATCATTTACACGTATTTACTTATTCATTTATTCATCTCTGTGTGTGTTTATACGTATGTAGGCTCTTGTACGCCATAGCAAGACAATGTCAGAGGTTGTTTTATCTCCTTCCACCGTGGGATTGATGTCAGGTCATAAGGTTTGGTGACAAGTGCCTAGAGCAGTTGAGCCATCTCACTGCCCCCTCCCCCCAATCTTTGCTGCCTCACTAAAGATTCCTTAGGGACTCTAAGATCTTAAGTAGTCTGTGTCTAACAGTGGGGCTCAGCCCACAGGACTACCAACAATAAGACAGAGCCCCAAAACGTCTCTACTGGAAGGTATTTTAAGGTCAAGGGAGATCCGTTATTCACAGACAATAAACACCCAGAGAGGAGGTGCCAACTTAATGTCACAGAGTTCCTTCTCAAGGCTACTGGCCCTGCCCACTTTGGAAACAGTCTTCAAAGCCCCTGTTCCCAAGATCCAGAGCTATGATCCTAAGTCTTCACCTCCTCAGGGGCAGTGACCACCTTCTTAAGTCCAGAAGCCTTTCCATCACTGTGCAGGTAGCTGCGGGGCCAGACAGAACGGAGAACAAAGTTGCGGCCATGTTGATCATTTGGACTTTCTGTACTACCTGATTTCCATCTGTCCTTGGCAAGGGCCTGCTTCCATCCTCTCTCTCTCTCTCTCTCTCTCTCTCTCTCTCTCTCTCTCTCTCTTTCTCTCTCTCTGTTTCTGTCTCTCTCTCACCCAGCCATCTCTGAAGTTCTCCTCTGCTCAGTATTTCACAGTAGCCCCTAATCACAGTGTGTTCGTTACATTTGCATAGCTAAGGCCGAGGGAGGCTGGGCAGATGGCCCAGCTGGTGAAGTGCTTGCCAGGCAAGTGTGAGGCCATAATGGGCCCCCAGAAGAAGCAGGGCGCGGTGGCCTGGGCCTTTAATCCCAGCACTGGGAACATAGAGATGAGGGGATCCTTGGGCTCTCTACCCTTATCAGTGAACACCCGGTTTAATGAGAGACCGTGCCTCAAACAACAAGATGGAGGGGCTTGAGCGACCGCTCAATGGTTAAGAGCCCTGGGCATCTTTGTTGTAGATACCTAAATACACAAGAAGGAAAAACGGAAAAGCATCTGCTTTGTACGTCCAATGAACTTAAAAAGTCATCCAGCTTTTGATCACCTATTGCTAACTGTGCATTTCAATTAAGACCCAAACCATTGATATCAGGAAATTTGTCCAAGGGTTTAGGGTGTTTTTAAATTTATTATGATTGATTGATTGATTGGTTGATTTACTTATTGGGAGAGTAACACACACATACCATAGTGAATGTATAGACGTAAGAGGACAACTTGTAAGACTTGGTTCTTTTTCTACCATGTGGATGTCAGGGTTTGAACCCGGGTCAGTAGAGCTTGGCAGCAAGTACCCTTTTCTACTGAGCCATCTTGCTGGCCCCTATAAATGTGATGGCTAAAAAACAAAAAAAGTTTCTTGGGGCCAATGGCATAGCTTCGTAGCAGGATATATGCTTAGGGTATTCAGAGCCCGGCATCCAATTCATGAAATAAATAAATATTGTATTTCAGTGCTAAAGCATAATCAAGATAGAGAGTTACAGAGAACTTCTGCCCTCCACACACTCTTGAAACATGCATATATGCATGCATGTGCACACATACATACACACTCACCACCTACACACACACACACACACACACACGCCACCTGAGAGCACAGCCTAAAGGAGAGTAGTGTCCCTTGCTTACTGTTCTAGAGGCTCTGTGTGTGGTTGCTTGGCCCCAGGTACTTGAGCAGAACATCACGGCAGAAGGTGTATGTATTGTCCGAAGAACAGACTGGGAACCAAGGATAATCACCCAGGGCACGCCCCCCAGTAATCCTCTCCTTCCAGCTTGGCCCCACTTCTCAAAGATTCTGTCACCTTCAGAAATGGCACGGTCAGCTGAGGACCAAACCTTCCACGTATGAACCTGTGAGGATGTTTCATATTCAAACCAGAGCAAGTGGCTTGCTTTCTCCAGAGTCCCTGCAGGAGTAGTGTGGTATATGAAGAAAATGCTTGACTCAAACGTTTAATGGAGGGATTCTTCACGGGGGAGCAGCCGAGCACCTAGAGACCAGCAGACACAACCAGCATGGTGCAATATGTTAGTGATGGTCCTTGTTGCTGTAACAGAATGTCTGGAGAGGAACTTAAGGATGGAAGGGTTTATTTTGGCTTACCACTCACAGCCCTTCATGACAAGGAAGAGATTAAATACTGAGAGATTTACCACAGCTGGAAATGTGTCCAAGGGCTTAGGTTGTGTTTAACATGTTTTATTATTATTATTATTGTTATTATTATTATGTTAAGTGTTATCATTGTGTTGTGACAGTAGGAGATAAGGCAGTTGGTCGTATTGTATCCACAATCTGGAATAAGAGAGAGAGAGAGAGAGAGAGAGAGAGCGCCGGGCGGTGGTGGCGCACACCTTTAATCCCAGCACTTGGGAGGCAGGCAGATTTCTGAGTTTGAGGCCAGCCTGGTCTACAGAGTGAGTTCCAGGACAGCCCAGGCTATACAGAGAAACCCTGTCTTGAAAAACCAAAGAGAGAGAGAGAGAGGAGAGAGAGAGAGAGAGAGAGAGAGAGAGAGAGAGAGAGAGAGAGAGAGAGA
>NW_021604714.1:1478773-1479556 GCF_004785775.1 Grammomys surdaster | reverse complement strand
AGAGAGAGAGAGAGAGAGAGAGAGAGAGAGAGAGAGAGAGAGAGAGATGCATGCCGGTACTCAGCTTTCTTTCTCTTTATTAGTTAGCCAAGATCCCAACTCATGGACCAGCGCAGCCCACAGAAGGATGGGCTGTCCTATCTCAACCCAGTAGAGAAACTCTCACAGACATACCAGAAGCTTGTCTCCTCAGTGATTCCAGACCCTTTCAAGTTGATAGTTGTCCTGGTTAGCTTTCTGTCAGCTTGACACAAGCTAAAGTATTCTGGGAAGATGCAACCTCAATTGAGGGGTTGCCTCCATCAGACTGCCTGTAGGCAAGTCTGTGGGACATCTTGATAACTGATGGATGGAAGAGCCCAGCCCACAGTGGGTGGTGCCATTCCTAGGTAGGTGGGTCTGGGCTGTGTAAGAAACTAAGCTGATCAAACCAGCATGGTTCCTCCATGGTCTCTGCTTCAGTTCCTGCCTCTGGGTTCCTGACTGAGTGCACTGAATACACACTAAAGACATCACACAGGAGGAGTGTTCAAATGTGTCTCTATCACATAAAGGGGTGAGAAAGAATCTTGCTCTTGAAGTAGTTGACCAAGAGAGAGCTTAAGTTTGAATTTTCCACTTCTTTCTGTGTGTTTTCTGTCTGTCTGTAGTTGTGGTTGTTAGTCTGTCTGTCTGGTGTGTGTCTGGTCAGTCCCTGTTGCCTATCTGTTACGCCTGTGTGTTTTGTCTGTGACTATCTCTCTCTCTCTCTCTCTCTCTCTCTCTCTCTCTCTCTCTCTCTCT
>NW_021604714.1:1475045-1478763 GCF_004785775.1 Grammomys surdaster | reverse complement strand
TCTCTCTCTCTCTCTCTCTCTCTCTCTCTCTCTCTCTCTCTCTCTCTCCCTCCCTCCCTCCCTCCCTCCCTCCCTCCCTCTCTCTCTCTCTGTCTCTCTCTCTCTTTCTCCCTCTCTCTCTTTCTCTCCCTCTCTCTGAGAGAGACAGACAGACAGAGACAGAGAGATCTGTGTCTTTCTCTGTATCTCTCTCTAACAAAGGGTTTGCTCTGTGTTTATTGAACACACACACAAAAAAACATGATATAAAAATGAAGGATTCTTTGACAGAGCTTTATGAAGGAAAACATTACTCAAGAGACCCAGAACAGCACTCAAAACCACACAGATGTTATCAGCTTATATCCACATGTTGCTTCCAACATTTATGGGATATTTGTTGCTTAACACACACACACACACACACACACACACACAGACAGACACTAGTCTGTGTCAGGGGCATGGAAGAGTGGATTAAACATATGTGTTAGTTTTGGTTGTAAAAGCTGGTTGCACAAGGGAAATCAAGACATAATAAGACTGCTTATGGGGTTCCCTTAAAGTCAGGTCAAACTTAAGCCGAGGACAGCAGGCTAACTACATAGTCTTAAGTGATCCCAAGGCATATTATTAACTTGGCTGCGAGGTCCAGCAAAAGTTCAGTCTCGGGCTGGAGACATGGCTCGGTGGTTAAGAGCACTGGCTGCTCTTCCAGAGATCCCGAATTCAATTCCCAGCAATCCCATGGTGGCTCACAGCCATCTGTAATGGGAGCCAATGGCCTCTGAAGGCAGCTGCAGTATACTCATAAAAAAAAAAATCTTAAAAAAAAAGTTCAGTCTCTTCAAAGGCAAGAGGTGTATGTTTAGAAAACCATGACCACACTCGAGTTCCTGTCCTGGCTTCCTTCCATGACTGTGATGGGGAATGTAAGCCAAATAAACCCCTTCCTCCCCACATAATTGCAGCGACAGAAACCCAGGTAAGACAAAGATCAATATTAGCCGTCGCAAAGGAGGTGATAGTATTGGATCCCAGAAAGATCTAGAGCTTGGAGGGTCCCCAGCAGGAGACCCACCCCAACCAGGACAGGGCTGCCGTGAGGAATAAAAGGAGGGGTAAAAGGAGGTTGCTTCCTTTCCTCCACCCCCACTCCTGTCTTCTGATGTCTGTAGTGTTATGATTGATTGGTGATGTCTGCCATGAACATAGACATAGAAATGTTGATACATGTGCCAACCTGCCCTGAATAGTTACCTGGCTTAGTTTTAACAAACCCCCACTGGCCAACTCTGGAAGGCAGACAGCAAGGGTCGCAGGCAGGGTGGGCCACAGGTGCAGCCTCCCAGGCAGAAGATAGAGAAATAGAAGTCAGAGAACACCAGCACATAGGGAGGCTGTCTTTTACCTCCCCGACTCCAACCCCTATAGGCCCCAGTTGTGTAGAGCCAGACAGCCATCCGAAAAATGTTCCTGAGTGCTGATTGGCTGAGTATGATTCACAGTCTGATGGTCCAAGCATCAGCTAGAGATAGTCAATCATAGAACCACAAAAACTTCTTGCAGCAAAGTCATGTCCTAGGGATTTGACTTTTTCAGAGGTCAACGGATTCGTACTGTGAAGTCACCCAAGCCTGATATCCTACCTCTTCAAAGTACTATAGCCACCTCATAATATTTTTATTATTTTTATTATTATTATTACTATTATTATTTACATGTTGGGCTGAGGATGTTGTGTTCTTGCCTCTTATAAACTTATCTGGAAGTGCTATGAATTGGGGGGGGCTACTGGAGTTCATCCCATGTGCCTGGAGGGTTTGTGGGGTTAATTTCTTTGAAACAGTGTCTCACTATGTAAATCATGACTGACCTCAGTCTTACTATGTAGGCTAAAGTGGCCTTGACTTTATAGCAATCCTCCTGCCTCTCCTTCCCAAGTGTTGGAATTACGGGTGCTTGGCACCCTGGTTAGCTATATGCCAGTTTTAATCACTAGGTAGGTCACTGTGCTGACAACGATTCCAAGCTTGCGTCTGGCCTCAGCAGTGTTATGATTGATTGGTGATGTCTGCCATGAACATAGACATAGAAATGTTAATACATGTGCCAACCTGCCCTGAATAGTTACCTAGCTTAGTTTTAACAAAGCCTCTGCATGTTCTCCTAGCAGCCTGTGACTTCCTCTCCAACCCATTCTCTCCTCTTTTCTTCCCTATATGGGATCCTACATTGGATCACACTAAGTGAGGTTAACCCAGAAAATCAGCAGGCTGGATCCACCTTGATCCCTGCAGCCTCCTGACCAAGGCATCTGACCATGTTTTTCACTCTAGGCCACTACTCACGTGTACGTGACTATCGTGGACGAGAATGACAACGCTCCTGTGTTCCAGCAGCCACATTATGAGGTGGTGCTGGACGAGGGCCCAGACACAGTCAACGCCAGCCTCATCACTGTCCAGGCACTGGACCTGGATGAGGGGCCGAATGGCACTGTCACCTATGCCATCGTGGCAGGCAACATCATCAATACCTTCCGAATCGGCAGGCACACGGTCAGCAGCTGGGGAGCAGAGAGGGGGCAACCCCTCTACAGGGCATGATGGGAAGTTTTGTGATATCATAGGATATAAGGAACAAATATAAAGCCTAGAAGGAAACTGGAGTGCCCAGTAACAGAGGGAGTGGGGGGGGGGGTGAAG
Source organism: Grammomys surdaster (assembly GCF_004785775.1). NCBI lineage: Eukaryota > Metazoa > Chordata > Mammalia > Rodentia > Muridae > Grammomys > Grammomys surdaster. The sequence continues at coordinate 1,476,076 of NW_021604714.1, read as the reverse complement.
GGCAAAGCTTTCGTGGGTAAGACCTATCTGCTTTCAGTGATCCTGTGATTGATTAATGATGTCTGTTATGGGCACAGACACAGCAACTGTGGCTAGGATGTCAGAATCTATTTGATATAACCTTAGAGTTATATCATTGTCCTCTCTCCTTGAACTTTTTGTGTCCCCAGGGTGTCATTACTGCTGCCAAGGAACTAGACTATGAGATCAGTCATGGTCGCTACACCCTGATTGTCACTGCCACGGACCAGTGTCCCATCTTATCCCACCGCCTTACCTCTACTACCACAGTAAGTGGAATACATCCTCAGTGTGGCAGTGAGGGAAAACAAAGAATACCCAGGAGGCTTCCTGATGGAAGGGAAAGGAAAAGGGAAATTCCTGTTGGGAGGAAATGCCTGCAGGCAAGGGTTCCTGTTTATCTCGACAGCTCATCTAGACTTGCTGTGTTACTTTGAGGATGTCACTGAGCTTCTCTGTGACTGTGTCTAGCAGATGAGTGAAGACCCCTGCCTTCTTCCCCTTCATGGGAAAAGCATGGCTTCAGGTCAAATTAACAATGATTCAGAGCTCTGCTCTTTCATTCTCTGGCTGTGTGACTCTGGACCAATCACTTAACCTCCCTGAACTTCTGTTTCCTCGTGAATGAAAGCTATGGTTCAGGATATAGGAGGAGCAAATGGGACCACATGGGATGACCAGAGTATAAGGATGAGTTAACCCATGGTGGTATTGTTAATCAGTTACGCCTATAAAGACACACAGAAAGTAGAGACAGGGGGTATTAGAGGTTCAAGACCAGCTAAGGCTACGTAGGAAGACCCTGTGTCAAAGAAGATAGGGAAAGCTGGGATGAAGGTCAGTAGTAGAGTACTTGCCTATCATGTACAAGGTCATGAGTTCAAACCCCAGCACCACATACACACACACATAGACACATACATACAGAGAGACACACAAACACACACATACACACACAACTATAGAGACACACAGAGATACACACATAACTACACACATACACACAACTA
>NW_021604714.1:1443526-1475035 GCF_004785775.1 Grammomys surdaster | reverse complement strand
ACACATAAACACACACATACACACACAACTGCAGAGACACACAGAGACACATATACACACAACTATATACACATACATACACAGCTATAGAGATACATACATACACATAGACACACACAACTACACACACAAACACATATACCTTAAGCACACACACACAAAGGTGTGTGGCAAGGGGACATGGACCAGAGCCCTTACACACACATAGTTTAAATACCTCCCACCCCATGACAATGTACTTTCCATTTAGCCCCTGGGTACCAGCACCAGACCCAGTACAAGGTACAGATGGTGAGTTTCTCCAGGCATCTGGGGCCAACCCTGGCTAAGCTGTTCACTGTCTCAGGTGCTCGTGAATGTGAATGACATCAATGACAACGTGCCCACTTTCCCTCGGGACTACGAAGGACCATTCGACGTCACCGAGGGCCAGCCAGGGCCCAGAGTGTGGACATTCCTGGCCCACGACCGGGACTCTGGTCCTAATGGGCAGGTGGAGTACAGTGTTATAGATGGAGACCCACTGGGTAAGTGGGGCCTGTCCTGGCATTGTGGTGGGCGTGGCCCGTGGAACTCTCTTCACCTGCTTGGGACTGGGATGAGGGAAGTCTTCATCCAGTCTATCCACCAGTGTGTGACCTTGTCCTCTGTGGGCCTCAATCCTACCTGCCTTTATTACCATGGCTTCTGGGACATAGGCTGGTGGTCATAGAGGGTCGTAGCTCTCTCTAGGCACAGGCAGGAAACACCCATCTCATAGTTGGAGAAATCTTCAGCTGAAGGAAAGCAAGCATCCCCACCACCTGTACCTCGGGACCTCAGAACCTAGGAGATACATTTGGGGAGCACTGAGCTCCTCTGAACACCTCAGTGTTCCCCAACAAAAGCCTACAGGGATGGACATGGTGGCCCATGCCTTTAATTCCAGCACTCAGGAGGTAGAGGCTGGTGGGTCTATGTGAGTTCAAGGCCAGCCAAGGCTACATAGTGAGGTACTGTCTTTAAAAACCCGAAAAGCCTACACAGCCTTCATGGATGCCAGCCTAGCTCAGAGGCTGGAGGCTAGAAAAACACTTTCTCTCAAGACACTTTGTTAGCTAGAGCAGGAATTTCAAAGATGCAGGGATTTAACCAAAAGACACCCTCGGGACAGGGGAAGAGGCGGGGCTTCAAAAAGCTTTAATAAGGAAGAAACAGCGACTGTGTGTGGCACCCACATGGACTCTGGGGTGCCAGGCCTCCCCAATTTTTAAGAAGAAAGGGATACATCAAATATTTGTAAAGTATCCTCCTTTCTAATTGATCATTCTGTGACTGTTCGTGAGGACCTACTATGTGCTGGCCATGTGCCAAGGGACGTAGAAGAGAAACAAGCCAGATGGATGGGTGGGGAAGAAGTATTCAGAAAGAACAGCAAGCACAAAGGTCCTGAGGTCCAAGCGTGCCTGGTAGGGTAATAGAATTGGGGGGGGGGGCTGTGTGTGGTGGGAACTTGAGCAAGAGAAGGAAGAGAAAGAGAGGGTGCCATCAAGAGGTCTTGGTATTTACTGAGTGAGGTGGGCACCGAGGTTCTTGGAGCAATGTGACTTGACTCGGGGTTTACACTCTCTCTCTCTCACCCCCACCTCACCCTCAGATTCATCTCAGCTCTGCCTCAGACCTGTTTCTTATCAGCAGATAAAGGGAGGCACCCAGGCCACTCAGCACAAAGGTCGCTGCAGCCTGAGCCTGCAGGGCCTGCTCCCCGGCCCAGTCACCTCCCAGTCACCTCCCAGTCACCTCCCAGTCACCTCCCAGTCTCTAGCTCAAGTGTTTGTGCTGTGCTCTCCCATGACCTGCCTACTTCCATCCCCTCATCCAAAAGGCCCCAAGCACAGGAACCCGGTGAACTCATTAAAATCTTGGTCATGTCATGTCTGTCTCATACCCAAAGCCTCCGAGGTGCCTACCTTACTCAGTAAATGCCGACTCCTCTGGATGGTCCTCAAAGCCAGACAAAAATTATCTCTTCAGCCTCTTTCTTTTATTCAGATCCCCACTAGACAGTCTTTCTGCAACTCCTTGAGCCTACCAGGGATGCTCAGACCTCAGGACCTTTGCATGTGCCATCCCCAGCAGTTCTTACAGGGGATGGGGTGGGGAAGAAAGCCAGGGAAACATGCCCTCCTGACTTGAGCTATGGCCACCAATCTTGCTTCCTTCTCAGGACCTCCTAACTACCCATTCTGGCCAAGTCATTCTGGGATCCCTTCCCAGCTCTGTATCTTCTTTGCAAGTTCCCAGTCCTCTAGAGAGTGCCTAGGCTTCTTTTAGGACGTCCCTCCTGTATCAAGAGTTACTTTGTGATCAGCCCGACCCAAGGGAACCTCCTGCCTGTGAGCAGCCCATTTTCCAGGTGGAACAATCAAGGCAAGGCTTGGGAAGAATCCAGCTGTAGGCCAGACACAACTGGACTGAAGGTTGTGGTCTCCTGTCTCTAGGTTTAGGGGATCCCTCCCCAGGGGGTGGTATCAGGAGTTCTGGCCAGGGGAAGTTGGTGAAAAGACTTATATGTAAATGTTGAGGGGGGGGGTCTAGCCAGGGTTCCACCACCACTCCAAGCCTGCTCCCAGAAGCCTTGCGTTGTAATTAGGTCTTCCCTGCCTTTGTGGAGGAGAGTCATTTGCCGGTACATAGCAGGGTGTCAGCAGGACTGGGAAACCCCAAGAAAGGGAATCCCCATGCTCTGGAGGCCTTGGAGCCTAGGGCACAGGAAATCCTGCCTCTACAACCCCCTCACCCCTACACAGGGAGGGCCAGGGTGCTTAGGGAGCCTGGGAGCGGAAAAGCCAGCCGGCGGGAAGTTCCAGCTGCAGGTGGGCATGGGAGCACTTGTGGCCGAAGCTGGGTACCCGAGTTAGTGTCCTGGGATGTGAGACAGACACCAGAAGCCACCAGGTTGTCTGGACCTCTGTCTTTGCCAAGCTTCTATGCTGTGTCCCTCGCTCTAGGCCCAGGCCCCAAGTACCAAGAGGAACAGAAAAAGTTCATATTTGTATTCTAGCACTTAGGAGGCTGAGGCAGGTGGATTGCCCCGAATTCTAGGCCAACCTGGGCTATAGCCTGAGAGCCTGTCTCAAGAAAAAGGGGGAGAGATGAGGATAACTCCAGCTCAGACCCTGGAAAAATGTGGAGAGGTGACCCCTCCTTACATCCTTACCGATGGCCAGAGCCCCAGCCCCTTTTCCATCCTCCACAGAGGCTCCCACTTGCTCTTCCAGTTCCCTTCATTCCTCACATCCTGTCTTCTCTCTCTCAAACTTTACCCCATCAGCCCTGAGGGGTGTTATCTAGAAAGCTTCTGAACCCCATGAGATTCAAGCTTGAGTTTTGTCATTAACACACTGGAAGCCCAGAGGATACTGTGCTCTAGCTCCTGGCTTCATGTTCCAAAGAACACGAGCCACAGGGTAGGCCAGAGTGTGTGACCTGAGGTTCTTACTTTAGACACTGGCACTTGTGTCAGAGTTAGATTTGTGTTAGCCCTTAGCAGGATCCAGAGAAGATCTGAGCCACAGGGGAAAGAAATCAGATTACCACAGGCCTGGAAGATGTCGCCCTGTGTTCCAACTGGGGCTCCACACAGGAGCCAACCAGGGCCCCTCATCCTGCTAACCTGCTGCTTGGTGCTCAGAAGAGCAGCATTCCTATATGGTGGAGGTGGCCCTAGGGTATTGTCTTTTCTCACAAGACCTGGGCAGTCACATTTGCCATTGGTGCAGGCTGGGGAGACTAGAGACAGCTAGCTGAGAGATCTAGCTCAGCCCAAGGATTCCAGGTTCTTATCTCTACTAGATGAGGAATTCAGAGATAAGACAAAGGAATTGGGAGGGGTTTCCCCTCTCCACTGTGCGTGGGTAGAAGCATGCTTGCATGGGTGGATGGGTGCGTGTGTGCATGCGTGTGTGTGTGTGTGTGTGTGCGTGTGCATGTGTGTGTGCATGTAGAAGTTTGCAGTTAATCTCAGGAATCATCCTCACCCTCCTCCACCTTATTCATTGAGGCAGGGTCTCTCACTAAACCCAGAACTCGCTGATATGCTCGTCAGGTTGTCCTGGGATCATCTCTCTCTGCTTTCTGAGGCCAGAGTTATGAGTGGGAGGACGTGATGTCTCGGCCTTCAGATGAGTTTCTAGGGATCCAAACTCCACTCCTCATTCTTGAATGGCAAGACTTTCAACTTCTCAGCCATGTCCCTACCCCAAGGGAGGAAGTTCCATCATGGAAAGAAAGCACATATCAAAAGGAAATATGAAGGAGAGACAAACATCCAGTTATGCTAGGCCGATGGTGTTATTTGCAGAAAGCAAAGGAGAGGCCACAGTGCTTTCCTTTGGTTATAGTGGTGGCAGCCAGCGTAGACAGTTGGCGTGACACTCTGGTGTGAGGTGGCCCAGTGGTTGCTTTGGCCCCCAGATACCTTGAGCTCTTTTATTACCTGTCTACTTTCCAAAGTACCTAACACCTTTGTTAGTACATTTCTAGCCGCAACGGTCAGGAAGAGTGTGTTGTGTAGGGAGGGGTCCCGTAACCGAGGGACAAAGGCATATTGCTGGAATCCTAACACTTGGAGCATGGAGGCATAAGGGTAAGGAGTTCAGGGTCAGCCTGGACTACGTGAAACTCTACCTCAAAACAGACAGAAACAAAGGTTTCCTCCCCACCCCTAGTTTTTAACACAACCACTACACCTGGGTCATCCTCTGGCCAGCTCCAGGCCACAAGGGAAGCTGACTGGCCAGGAACTGCCACTTGCCCGGTATGCCCATAAAGGGCCTGGGATGACACGTGCCTCAGCTGCTCCTGTTATCACGAGGATGGCTAGCTGGAGGGAGGGAGCTCTCCGCCAGGACCAGCTAACTCAGCTCATTCTGGTGGCTTCCAGGGGAGTTTGTGATCTCTCCTGTGGAGGGTGTGCTGAGAGTCCGAAAAGATATAGAGCTGGACCGGGAGACCATTGCCTTCTACAATCTGACTATCTGTGCCCGAGACAGGGGAGTGCCGCCACTCAGCTCCACGGTGAGTTTGGTCTAGCTCCGTGCCATCCCTTGAGGTACACTGAACACCTGTAAACATTGTCTCTCTTAGCCCAGAGAAACCAGAGGTGCCTCTCGAACTTAGCCTTGGGGAAACTTGGCTCTCCAGGGGAAACATGGCTCTCCAGGGCACTCCTCTCATAATACCGGCTCAAGGGACTATCTTTCCTTCTGACCTCGCCTTCTGCTTGGCTTCTTTTCATCCTTCATCTTCTTCTTTTTCCACAACCTCTCTCAGTGTCTTTGCCACCTTTGCTCTGTCTCTGTCCCCTCCTCTTCAGTCACATCCACCCCTGGCTCTCCCTCCCCATCCCCAGATGCTGGTGGGAATTCGAGTGCTGGACATCAATGACAACGACCCGGTGCTGTTGAATCTTCCCATGAACGTCACCATCAGTGAGAACAGCCCTGTCTCCAGCTTCGTCGCCCACATCCTGGCCAGCGATGCTGACAGCGGCTGCAATGCCCTGCTCACCTTTAACATCACCGCTGGCAACCGAGAGCGGGCCTTCTTCATCAACGCCACGGTAGGTTCGGATCTGCCCAGGGCTCGCAGCTCTTCCTACCGGAGGCCCATTGAAGAGCTCTGGGTTCTAGACTGGAGCAGAGACTTCTTTGTGGCAGTGAAGAAACTGGGCCCCAAAGCAGGGGCAACAGTTCTAAAGTTAATCCGACTCCATGAGTGATAGCGCACACCCAGCTCCTGGACAGCCTTTTCGAGGCTGAGCGGGAGGATTGCTGTGAGTTCACGGTTAGCCTGGAATTCCTACAAACCCTGAATCAAAAGAAGCACTCGTAAGCTGGATGCTGTGTTGTATCCGTAATCCTAGCTCTTGAGATGCAGCGGAGAGACTAGGAGGTCCGGGTCATCGTGGTTCTATGGTTCAAAGTCAGTCTGTGGCGTAAGGGACCCTGTCTGAAAAATAAAAGTAAATCAACCAAGTACAATGACAAATGTGCTCAAAATAAGCCAGGTTGTGGGAATTCCAGCCAGCGGAGGAGCGCCATCCACCTCAATTAAACAACAGGGAAGTGTTAGAAACAACAGAGTTCTTCCGTCAACCAGTCCTTTGGTTATGGGTGTATTAATTAGCACACTTGCCCGGATCCAGCGCTGCTGACGTGGATTGCGGTTGTACAGTGCAGGAACTCAGTCCCAGTCAGTGAGCCCCCTTTGGTTTTGTTGAGCAGCTATTTTCTTCATATCCACCGACCACTCCCTTAACCTGCCCCTCCTGGGCACACATAGACCCTAAACTGTAAGATAGCTTGAACCATACTTAACTGCACCTGAATTTCTCTCCTAGCCTCTTGTAGTGTCTGTAGACTGTTGACCCTAAGGTCACTTCTTTTGGCTTTGCCCAGAACTTAGTTATCACTGACTTACTTACCATCTCCTTGGAAAGATCCTGGTGTCGCCCCCCCCCCCCCCCCCTATCTCTTAGGTACTTTGGGGAAGGTACTTCCAGCCGTCTAGGAACTGTGTGGTCGAGCATGGGTGACTGGGATGTGGGGGTGGGGTGGGGAGTCCCTGCTCATCTAACCAGCCAGGCACATCCCAGACAGGGATCGTCACTGTCAACCGGCCCCTGGACCGAGAGCGCATCCCAGAGTACAGGCTGACTGTTTCTGTGAAGGACAACCCAGAGAACCCACGCATAGCCAGGAAGGTGAGGCTGCAGGAGACTGAGGGTGGATCGGGTAAAGGGGGGGAAGGGAGAGGAGAGGGGGGAGTACATGGGGGAGGGGAGACCAAGGCCAGGTGTGACAGAGTGCTTGTAAGAGTGAGAATGAGTGCTCAAGCACACATACATACACACGTATGCACACATACACACACACCTCCCCTGGTGAGCTGGTGGCAGCCTACCACAGGCTAGAAGCACACATCTGCCTTAGTAAGGGCTGGCTTCAGGACTCAGTTCTCCTGTCCACGGGTATGTGCTAGAGCCGATCCATCTTCTCCCCAGCCTCCCTTCTCTTCCACAAAGTCACATCCCTGAGTCAGTGCTGAGCCTGGCTAGCCCAGGGCCAACACCCATTGGAAGCCAGATGACTGTTCTTCACCAAACCCCAGACATACACAGGACTCAGACCTGCACTTGGAGGTCCTGAAGGGGGAGGGTGGGCTACAGTGTCCTTCAAAGCTCAAACACACAGGCTCCTTACTGATAGGCAGTGATGGCTGCCTGACAGTCCCTTTCCGGTTGGAGTCCGTCTGTTCTTGCTGCTCCTGGTGTTGTGCTAGGATCCTGTGCCTCAGAGCTGCTCCTGACCAGCTAAGTGCCTGTGTTGGCACACTGCTTTCTCAATACCTCAGTTTCCCCATCTGGACTCCGTACTCTGCACGAGCAACTTCTCAGTGGCTACACCAACGAAGGAAATGTCATCCCTGCCTCTGTCTACAGTCCCCTGCGGAGCCCCTCATATTCTCGATGAGATGCTTGATTTTATTGTGAAGGGATGCCAATCTTGTCAGATCCATATCTGCTGAGATGCCTGTGTGATTTATGGCTCTGGGTCCACTTATGTGATGAATTACATTAGCTAGTTAGTGTCTATTGAACCATCCTGTCATCTCTGGAATGAAGCCAACTTGATTTTGCCAATCACCTGGCTGTGTCTCTCTCTGAGGCTTTCGGGTGTCTTGCTGAGAATTTTTGCATCTCTGTTCAATCAGAATGAGGTGTAGTTTGTTGTTCTTGAACAGGGCTCTCTGAAACAGGAAAGCAGTCCTGGTGACGGCCGTCTCGGGGAGCCCTTTCTTATATGATCCCTCCTGTAACTTTTATACAGTTCATGGGTGTGCAGAAGGTTGATCTGCTGTGTCCACGGTGTCTGTGGCACTGGTGGCAGTTGTGTTGGTTGTGATGAGGGGAGTTGGCTGGGGTAGTAAACAAGTGGTCCACGGGGACAGGAGAATCAGCTGGCAGAGCGATAAAATATTCCTGTTCCCTTCATTTCCCTAAATATAATGAGTCACGTGTCTGATGCAGCTTCTATGGCACTGTCTTACCTCGAAGTGCATCCCGGGGCTTTGAAGCACTGGTTAGTATCTCTGTGTCTTCATATGAAGACTGCAGTGTCATATTCAGGGGCCCCAGGAGAGGATGCATGGTCTGAGCTGCAGTTTTGTATGAGAACATGGGTAAACTTGGGCTAACATCAATCAGACGTGAAGGTCTGAAAGCTGAGACTCACATCCCCACCTAAAATCCTCCATCTGTAGGCAACATGGTGTGGCTAAGTACCCCTCTCACCCACACTGGCCCACGACCACACACCATTCCCATAAAAGAGTTAAGATTCTTGTTGATCAGAAAGGAAGGTAGAGACAGGCCAGCGAAGCTCACCCAGTGAGCGGCTGGTGGGATGGTACTTGACCTCCGATCCCTGCTTTCAACCCCTCCCCCCATCTCTGAGCACGGTCCGGTCCCCTTCGATAGCATGGCATTGAGCCTTCTCACTCTTCTGCCCACCACAGGATTTTGACTTACTGCTGGTCTCTCTGGCCGATGAAAATGACAACCACCCCCTCTTCACTGAGGGCACGTACCAGGCCGAGGTGATGGAGAACTCTCCTGCTGGTAGGTGCTCCTATTATACGGGCAGACACACCAGGGCTCAGGTGTCAGGGATGCCCAGCGTGCCTGGTGGCATAGCTGGACATAGAACCCAGAGGGTACAGAGGGGAGGGTGCAGCCCCAAGGCTGGCGGCTAGGGCTGCCACAGAGGCCACAGGTCTGTTTGGGAGAGATAAGAGTAGTCACTGATATTAATCCCCCTGGGGTGATCTGACAGCAGCCTCACTGTAACCTTAAGAGAGGAATTTAAGGTAAAAAGGGTGCCCAGCATAGAGATGAACCCATCTTCCCTGCCCCACAGCCCTGTAGGGTAGAAATCCTGGGATCTGCCATAGAAGTGGGGCTCAAGAATCCTGCGTAGGCAGCCTAGTCATTGCCCCTACACAACACTAATTAACCTTGCCTCCCTCTGGTGCCGGTGGGAGGTCCTCACACCCTTCTCTACCCCCACCCCGAGTCCCCAGTCATTGATTTTTGACTCTGAAAGAGCTAAGCCAGATAGTACTGTCTCTGGGTGGATGTCGCCTCTGTGTGGATTTGACTTTGAAATCTGCCGATGTGTACATCGGTGCATTCACCGGCACACTGCCACATCAAGGCAGGTGTGTGGAGTTATGTGTGTGCACAGACATGGATAGGCACATGGGTGGCCCTGTGATGTACCTCCTGCACTGTCAAGTGTGCCTACCAACAGAGAGAGACACACAGACAAGGGCACAACCAGAGCATCCTAAATTTGAACGTGCCCTGTGTGCATGCAGTCGCTACCACGTGATCTCAGGGACCCATAAACGAGCGTATAAAAGCCATGTATGGTCAGACCTTATCATAGAGCAATGTCTACATGCATAGGGACAGACAATACACACACATGGAAGGGACACCAGGGAGCCCCCTAGATCCTCCAGCGGAGTGGCCAGCCTCAAAGGCTGCTGGGAAGCAGGCATAGCTCCAGGCAGGCCGGAGGGGCTTGCTCACCGCTCTTGTGTTTTCTCCCCAGCAGAGCTTTGTGACTGCTCCCAGGCATCTGCGTTCAGTCTGCCAAGGCTGCCGCAGGCCCACCCCAGGGCCTCCCTACCCCTCCCTGCCCACCTCCCCGCCTTCCCCTCTCATCCATCGTCAGCCATGGTCATGGGGACACGGACAGGGAGGGGGGAGGGCGGGGACCAGGCTGGCTTGGGGTGACTCCTCTCCTCTGGCTCAGGGACACCCCTCACCGTGCTCAATGGGCCTATCCTGGCCCTGGATGCTGATGAAGATGTGTACGCTGTGGTCACGTATCAGCTCCTGGGCGCCCACAGTGACCTCTTTGTTATCGACAACAGCACAGGTGAGGGAGGGCTGGGTAACAGCTTACAAGCCAATTCTGTGGTGGGATTGGCCCAGGCTTGGGCCTTGGGTAGTGGTTCTAAACCTGTGGGTCGTGACCCCTTTTCATGGGCATCAGAAATCCTGCCATTTACATCATGATTTGTAACGGTAGCAAAATTACAGTTATGAAGCAGCAATGAAGATAATTTTATGATTGGGGGAGAGGGTCATCACACCGTGAGGAACGGTGTTAGGTCACAGCATTAGGAAAGTTGAGAACCACTATTCTAGGGTTCCTCCTTAGTATGGGCCCAGGTTCTTCTGGAACCCCACTGATTGTAACCCACATCCCATATTGTAACTGGATTAGGCCCCCAGAGTCTCTATGGGAGGACCCCAGAAGAAGAGTAGAGGCAAGAGTTTTCTGCATAGACTTTCAGCCCAAGCAAACAGCTCCCGTTCCACAGGAGCTATGTCACAGCAGTTTGGTCAGGACAGGGGGCCAGTTTGGTGACAGGGACATTTAGGGGGACATTTGTCCCCCTATGGAGCAGGTCAGTCCTCTGCCCTGGTTGTTCTCAGCAGACAGGACCCCTTGCAGAGGCCACCATGGAGGGACAACCATGGCAAACATGGGTGTTCTGGGATGTGAGGTTACTGAACCGTCAGGACATAAAGCGTCTTTCCTCCCTGTTCCTGCTATGGTGGCTCTTGCTTCGTTTGCCAACTGTATCCCTTTCCCTGTTCATCTCCCTGGCTGGCGGTACCGGGTGCCAGGTGTGGTGACTGTGAGATCCGGGGTCGTCATTGACCGGGAGGCCTTCTCGCCCCCATTCCTGGAGCTGCTGCTGTTGGCTGAGGACATTGGACAACTCAATGGCACAGCCCACCTGTTCATCACTATCCTGGATGACAATGACAACTGGCCCACCTTCAGTCCTCCTGCTTACACCGTCCACCTGCTGGAGAACTGCCCACCAGGTAACAAGGGTCAGGCCCAGACTCTACTGCACCAGCAAGAGCTGACAGGTAGAGGGTGGGGGTTAGAGGCTCGGATGGACACAGAATGCTCTTCAAGAAAGTGAGGACTGGAGTAGGAAGGCATCGGAAGACTGGGTGTTCCTTCTCAGAATCTTGGTGTGCTATAATGATCAAGAACATTCCATCTGTTTTAGGGTTTCCATTGCTGTGCATAGACACCATGACCAAGACAACTCTTTTAAAGGACAACATTTAATTGGGGTTGGCTTACAGATTCAGAGGTTCGGTCCATTATATTCATGGCAGGAAGCATGGCCACATTCAAGCAGGCATGGTGCTGGAGGAGCTTAGAGTTCTATATCTTGTTCCAAAGACAAACAGGAGAAGACTGGCTTCCAGGCAGCTAGGAGGAAAGTCTCAAAGCCCACCCCACAAGGCCACACCCACTCCAAGGCCACACCCACTCCAACAAGGCCACACCTCCTTATAGTGCCACTCACTCCCTGGGCCAAGCATATTCAATCCACCACACCATCCTATGAGGGACATCTTCTTATTATCACTGTTGTCCTTACTTTGAGATAGGTTCTCAAAACCATAGCCCAGGATATCCTGAAACGTAGCCCAGGCTAATTTCAAACTCAATACATAGCCTTAGTGTCTCTTGAGCTCACAGTAATCCTCCTGCCTCAGCCTCTCAAGTGCTAGTACTACAAGTGGGATTACATAGTGATGTCCATCTAAGCCTGATGGATTTTATTAAATCAGCATAGATTCAGACTCATTCTCACAGTAATCCAGTTTAATGGAGGGGGAGCGGTAAGTTTTGTTCTAAAAGTTGCCTAGCTGAGTTAGAATATTCTGAAACATAAGGTCACCACTCTGGTGCTTTCTGACAAGACTGTGGTGAGAAGGGGTCTCTTTTGCGCCATCAACAAAGGGTTTTGGACTGTGGAGAGATAGCTCCAGGGATCTGAGTTCGAATCTCAGACCCACAAACAATGTTAGTATAGCTGTGGGGGGGCGGAGACAGAAGGATCACTGGGATTTACTGGGTACCAGTCTAGCTCCAGGTTCACTGAGAGATTCTGTCTCAAAGAAATAAGACAAGAATTGATAGAAGGTGCCTGGCATCCTCCTCTGGCCCCTGTGTACAGGGCATGTATATCTGCACACACACAGGTACACATACACTACACACAATGAACAGAAGCTCCTGATAGATCTTACTAGAAGAGCCCTAAATGCTCACCCGCTCCCCGCCTCCTGCTTCCCATAGGATTCTCAGTCCTTCAAGTCACAGCCACGGATGAGGACAGCGGCCTCAATGGCGAGCTGGTGTACAGAATAGAGGCTGGGGCTCAGGACCGCTTCCTCATCCACCCAACCACGGGAGTCATCCGTGTTGGCAATGCCACCATCGACAGAGAAGAGCAGGAGTCCTACAGGCTGACGGTGGTGGCCACGGACCGGGGCACCGTTCCCTTGTCGGGGACAGCCACTGTCACCATCCTGATCGATGACATCAATGACTCCCGCCCCGAGTTCCTCAACCCTATCCAGACGGTGAGCGTGCTGGAATCCGCAGAGCCAGGCACTGTCATTGCCAATGTCACTGCTATCGACCTTGACCTCAACCCCAAACTGGAGTACCACATCCTCAGCATCGTGGCCAAGGATGACACAGACCGCCTGGTGCCTGACCAGGAAGACGCCTTTGCTGTGAATATCAATACAGGTACGAGGGGGCTTCGCTCTACCACCCTCTCCTGACCCGAACCCGGAGTCCCTGCTCCCTCCTCCCTTTCTCCGCCCCCATTCCTCTTGCTTTGTCTTTGTGCTCTTGTGGTCTCTTTTCCTCTAAGGATGTGTCTCCACCCCTCTTGCCTTCCTTGCTCCTCTGCGCCAGGCCCCCACCTCCGCCTTCCACCTCCCTTGACTGCTCCTGTCCTCTCCGGCTCCTTCACCCTGCAGTGTGGCAGAAGTGTTCATCTCTGCACATTCACACTGGCCGTACACAGACTTTTAATGTTTGTATTTGAGCGGAAAACAATACCTTGTTATCGTATGCATTTCCTTAATAAGGACATCTGGCCAAACACCTTTGATCGGTGTGTATTGGCATTGAAACATTCTATAAATTATATCCGTGCCCTTATAATCTTCTTCCGCCATCATAAAAACAGAACCACGATTTTCTCTCTCGTTGTTTATCCCGCTGACGGTAATTTTGGCGGTTAGCTGTTGATCCAACAGTTAAATGGTTTTGGGAGTTGGGAAGGGGCATGAGTCTAACAGGAGTGTCTAAAAATTAGCATGACAGTGACTAAACATGATTACCATTGACAGAAATGGACTGAAGCAGTGTGGGTGTTCCACAGATGACAGCAGACAGCAATATGCCATTGTCTGGATAGCATGGGGACACTGGAATTCTTGCATTACGATAGAGTCCAGACCAGGGTCCCCAGCAGACAGCAGTCAAACACAGGGTACATTTAGATCCCAGGACCTAGCATCATAGAGGGTAAAAAGTCCTGGGCACACACCAAGGCATCAGTGAGCCACTGGCTGGGCACACAGCCATTGAGGGAGGGATATGTTCAGAGTAAGTGCTGGCTGGAATGGTAGGAAGCAGGAATGGGGTACACAGGGCAGCAGCATTTGCATAACTGTAAGAGAGTAGCCAGTCCCCAGGAAGACTTTTTTATTTATCTGTGAGATGCAGACTTTCTCAAAGCCCAGCCTGGCCTCAAACTTGTAACATAGCCAAAAGGACCCTTGAACTTCTGATCCTCTTCCCTCTGCCTCCCAAGTGATGGGATTTCAGGCACACAACATTATGCCTGTTGTCAAACCCAGAGCCTCCTGCACGCTGAGTCAGTACACCAAAACTGAGTTACAGCCTCAGCACGCGCATGCCATACGAACACTCTGCCTGAGTGGGGAGGCATGAGGGAACAGGGGGTGAATACTAAAACCAAAGAAACGCCAACAGTCATAGCATGCAGTGAACCAGAGTCAGATTAATCTCACCCGCATCTGTGACCCAAAAGAAAGCTAGCCCATGAGGCCTGAATTGTGTGCTTGGGCCAGCTCCAAGAGGGTCCCCGCTAGTCAGTCAGGACCATTGGAGAGCCACCCAGCCCTGCTTCCCTGGATAGGGAGGCTCCCCAACTTTTCTCTTCTTTGCTCCCCTGCTGCCTCCCACTGATTTTTTTTTCTCTCTCTCTCTGTTTTCCTTTCCAGTGTCTACTCTGTCTACCTTCCTCATGGTCCTCAGCTCCCTAGCTCGGTTTTCCTCCCCTTTCTTCCCAGATCCTCCAACTGAGTTCTCATCCCCTTCCCCCTCTTTCCCTGGCCAGCTGAATCCTGCAGCCCCCTCCCCACCCCACACGTCCCACCCACCCCATCCCTCCTTGCTGCACCCTGAACTAACCAATGTTAACCCTCTCTTTCTCCCTCACGGCTGGCAGGCCTACAGGTTTGAGCTCTGTTCTGTCACCCCACACTTCATCTCCTCTCTGCTTCACCCCATTGCCTCCCTCCATGCCCCACACCCCACCCTTCCTGCCCTGGGGGCCGGCTCAGGCCATGCCCAGCCTTTGCAGACTGAACGCAGCTGCCCTCTCCCCAACCTCGCTCCCCAGCCCGGTGCACGGGGAGCGAGAGTAGGAAGAGGAGGAGGAGGAGGAGGCGGCCACTCAGGGTAAGTGACCACCCATGGCTGGGGACCTGTGGAGGACAGCAACCCAGCAGGGGCTCTGCCAGGGGGAAGGATATCCTAAGATTCTGGTACCTAAGAGGGAGAAGGCGGTCTCGGTCTACGGCCAATGAGGGGAGATACCAGAGGAGCCCCCACAGGCACAATCAGGCAGGAAGAAGAAAGGCTCCAGCAGATTGGCCAATAGGAGACTTCCTCTCTGGTTTATGGAGTTACCAGGGAAGAGAGGGAAACTGTTGTCATCAACATAAATGGATATTTCTGTTCTGCAACTGTGTCACACCCTGTTTAGTCAGGACAAAGGGCCACACCTGGAGTCTCCAGATGGTCCCTCCAGGGTAGTTGTCCCTCAGCAGGTTCCAGCTGCCATGAGATCGTCCTAGATAGAAGCATTTGTAAAATTGTGACATAGAACAAAATAGACGAACTTCTTTTCTTTTCTTTTCTTTTTTCTAGTGCTGGGTATTGACAGGGCCCTTTTCTTTGTATGCTAGGCAAGGGCTCCATTACCACACTCTATCCCTGGCCCCATTTCTAAATTTACTTTTTATCTTAAGACAGGGTCTCACTTAAGTTGTCTTTGGACTCATCACCCTCCTGTGTCTCATTTTTAAAAATTAATGACTTAATTTCTTAATTTGTTTTTTTTTTATTTTTATTTGATCTGTACTGGTGGTTTACTTGCATGTGTGTCTGTGTACCATGTGTACACAGTACTCATGGAAGCCAGAAGACCATGCTTAATCCCCTGGAACTGGAGTTACAGATGATTGTGAGCCACCATGTGCATGTGCTGGGTATAAAACCAGGTCCTCCGGAAGAGCAGCCAGTGCTCTTAACCGCAGAGTCATCTTTCCAGTCCTGTTTTACTCTTTGGAGTAGCTGGGATTGATTCCAGGCATACACGCTACCACGCTCAACCTGGTTTAGGTTTTTGAGATAAGGTCTTGCTTTGTAGCCCAGGCTGGCCTCCAGCCTCCTGCCTCAGCCTCCATGGCTGAGGCTGTAGATCTGTGCCTCTGGGCCTGCTCAGCGCAGCCATTTTTTAGTGTATCCTTCAGTAGTACTGAGAACGTTCACAGTGTTGTGGAATACAAGCACGCTGCTGGTTTTATTTTATTTTTTTAAGTCACACAGTGCTTTGTTTATATCTGGCAGGCAAAGTTCTAAGTGCTCCACTGATGGAATCTCCTGTAATTTTTCTGCTTCCCTGGAGCCCCTGACATGTTGTTATAAGTCCCGCCCTTTTATAAATGAGGAAACAGAGGACTGACAGACAGCTTGCCCAAGTCACCAGCATTGGATGAAGGACAGAGAGATGGGCTCTGGCTTATACATGTGGCTATGGGCCATCCCTACCTCAAATCTCAGGCTCGGTCAAGGACTAGTGCCGTCAGGGTGGGGGTGCAGAGCAGCGGGAGCTCAGAGAAGCCCAGATTCAAGAGGGTTACCCACTGTCTGAATCTGACTTGCTCTCACCCATAGGGTCTGTGATGGTGAAGTCCCCTCTGAACCGAGAGCTGGTTGCTACCTATGAAGTCACGCTCTCAGTAATTGACAATGCCAGCGACCTCCCAGAGCGTTCCGTCAGTGTGCCAAATGGTAAGACTCCCTGCTGGCATCTCTTATTGGTCACTTAGACCCATTCAAGGGCTGGGATGGGCTAGGAGTTAGTACAAGCCTGGTCCTACTGAGGGTAATTTTAGGACTCAGCTGCCAGGGGTACTGAGGAGTTCAGTCAGGCTACTTTAGAAAAGTGACAGCCACCTTGATAATCAGGGTGACTGTGACCCTAAATGTGTGGGATCTACACCCTTAGACTCTGAAGGGGGAGGAAAATCAGAGCTGAGAGGGGATCATTAGGAGGTGAGGTGACAGAGGACAGTAATGCATCTAGGATGTGGGTAGAGCCAGAGACAGGAAGTGTCCCTCTGATAAGAGTCTAGTAGGGAAGGGTAGGGTCGGGACACGAAGTCAAGAGCAAAAGAAGGGAACTCAGGGCCACAGACCACAGTGGCCCAGGCTCAAGGACAGAGAAGGGGGCAAGTGCCATGTCCTCTAGGATATTATGGGCTGGATTGGGAAGGCTAGGGAGAGGGGACAGCAGGGAAAGTGTAGGGATGGAGTATTCTCTAGTGGCTACTGACGTAAGACAAGGACCATTGTTGGGGTAGCCTGAGCCTCACAGACACTGGCTGCTTATCTTCACAGCCCAGAAACCCAAGTTTTTCAGAGGGAAGTGCATACTTGTTTATCTCCTACGTGACCTGAGATTTTAAGGTCACAGGCCCAGGCTGCTTATGCTGAGGGGACCGCTCCTAGGGGCTAGAGAAAGAAAACTGGATCAGAGAAAAGGTCTGAAGCCATCTTCATCCTAGCTCTCAAAGTCTGTCAGGAAACTGTGGCCCCGGAAGGACCAAGGACTCCATCAGAATCACCCAGCCCATTGGTAGAATACAAGTTCCTCTTCTTGTGACAGAGAGATGACCAGATCAGAGGGAAAGGTCACAGGTTACAGTCTCAGAGTTGGGACAGATTCTTGGGGGAGATAGCTCCGTTGATAAAGTGCTTGTCTTGTAGGTGTGAGGACCCAAGTCTGATCCAAGCTCAGAAAACCACATAAAAATTCCAGGCACAGTAAAACATCCCGCGACTGGGGAGGTGGAGGCAGGCAGATGCCTGGATTCTTAAGACCAGTCAGTTTAGCCTGCTGGGTGAGTTCCAGGCAAGTGACGGAGCCGAGGAAGAGCAACTGAGGTTGACCCCTGCTCTCCCCACACATGCACACATGCATGCATGCATGTGCACTTGTACGCTCACACACACACACACAATAATGCACACTCAAGCATAAACATCACACACATAAAATAGATAGTGTGAGACAGTGCTAGCCTCTGAGCTTGGAACCCCTAGGCTCTGAGGCGGAAGACCCACAGAGCTCCGTGGAGAGCAGCAGGCCCCGGGTGGGACACTGGTGTCCATCTCTGATATTAACTCCCACCCCAGCCAAGCTCACGGTCAACATCCTGGATGTCAATGACAACACACCGCAGTTCAAGCCCTTTGGCATCACCTACTACACGGAGCGGGTCCTGGAGGGGGCCACCCCAGGCACGACGCTCATTGCTGTGGCGGCCGTTGATCCTGACAAGGGCCTCAATGGACTGATCACCTACACCCTGCTGGACCTCACACCCCCAGGCTACGTCCAGCTTGAAGACTCTTCAGCAGGTACGTGACAGATCTCCATGTATATCCGTGCCTATTTAGGGCCTGCAGGACTGTGGCTCGCTTACCAACATCTAACTGGGACGCAGCCCACCCCTAACCCTGCCCCTGCCCTTTGGTAGCCTATGTGTGATTCAAGATGGTTGACATGCCATTTTCCAATGCTCCCAGCAGAGGATAGAATTTTCTAGTCCTGGCTGGGACTACCTTAGCAGGCCCATTTCTACCACTTAAGCTCCTGTGAGCACATCCCCCTGGGAGCAGGGTCATAAAGGAGGAGGTGTCTCAGAACGCCTTGGGGTCATTAATTCCCTGAGTACAAGAAGCTTTCTTACCTCCTTGTTGAGGAGGACAACTGATGGCGGGCAGTTTCTCCTCAGCCTCTGTCCTGCCGTGGACAGTGTGCTACTTACGCACGTTCCCTGTAAAGTGTCCCCCTCCTTAGAGAGCCCAGGATGAGAGTGGCCACAGTTCAGCCCTGGGTGCCTCTGTGTCTCAGGGAAGGTCATCGCCAACTGCACAGTGGACTACGAGGAAGTGCACTGGCTTAACTTCACTGTGAGGGCCTCAGACAATGGGTCTCCACCCCGGGCAGCCGAGATCCCTGTCTACCTGGAAATTGTAGACGTTAATGACAACAACCCCATCTTTGACCAGCTCTCCTACCAGGTAGGTGGACAGACCAACATGGGGTTCAAGACCTCTATTCCTTGAGGTCTTTGTTGTGGTTTCCAAGTGCTGAGCACAGAAGTCACCTGTTGCCCTGGGGTCTCACTGCATCGGTAAATTCCTGGGCAGGGCATAGGCTCCAGGGTGACCCTGCCATCTCTCTCCTCCTCCTTGTCCCCCATCCTTTGTCCCCCTCCCACCTCTTGCCATCCACCCCGCTCTCTCTAGGAGGCTGTTTTTGAGGATGTAGCTGTGGGCACTGTCATCCTGAGGGTTACAGCCACGGATGCCGACTCAGGCAACTTTGCCCTCATTGAGTACAGCCTGGTGGATGGAGAGGGCAAGTTCGCCATCAACCCCAACACTGTAAGTGGACAGTGGGAGGGCCTGACCCCGGGAGTAGGAGGGGCTGACCCCAGGAGTGGGAGGGCCCATAGTCCTGGTCTGAAACATCAACAAAAGCATCCCAGACATCTCTGTTTCTGGGTCCTGACCCATCAGTAGACCTCAGGCTCCTTTAAATAAGCTGACTCTCCTCAGAGTCCCTGGGGTTGTTAAGACTGTGACCCACAAATAGAAGAAAGAGGCCGCCAGCTTTAGGAACTGGCCCTTTGGTGACATGCCCCAAAACAAGTACAAAGGGCCACTTCTTGAGACTGTTGCAAGAGGCCGAGGAGCACTGTGGGAATTGGGTGTGGTGTTTGAGCACCTGCTGTATGCATAGTCCTATAGTCGATGCGGAAAGAGGAAGGGTACCCCGAAGGGTGGGACCCACAAGTCCCCGTAGGTCTCAGCCTTTCGTGAGAGTAGAAATTCGGAGGAAAACCTGGGCTGGTGATTCAGGTGTCTGCTTGTTAATCCAGAAGCTGCCATTTCCAATGCGAGGAGACAGCTTTACCACAGGCAGGAGTGTCCGCAGAGCCTTCCACAGTTGCTTGCCCTCTGTGTCCCTCTGCACACTTCCCTTCAGGAGGTTTGACTCCGGCAAGCTGAGCACTCAGGCATGGTGCCTGGCATTAAGAACAGTGACTGTTACCAGAAAACATACTGGATGCCAGACAGGCAGCTGGCGCCAGCCTGGGCTAGTCACTTCATTTCAGATAGAATGTGGTAGCAAAGGTTGAGAAGAGTACCACAAGGGGGCACTATAGAGACCACTGCTCCTCTTCAGAGCCTTAATACAGATGCTGACAGTATCTGGCCATAGTAGATGTTCAATAAACATGTCAAATTGATGAATCACATGAAACATTCCTCCTCCCACTAGGGTGACATCTATGTGCTGTCCTCTCTGGACCGAGAGAAGAAGGACCACTATATCCTAACTGCCTTGGCCAAAGATAACCCTGGGGATGTGGCCAGTAACCGTCGAGAGAACTCAGTACAGGTGAGGACACCAGCCTGGGCTCAGAACAGGAGGCGGCAAGCCAAGTCCATAGAGAATGACTGTTTCAGGCAGGCCACCAGCCTCCTCGGGTGTGGTGACAGGAAAGGAGAGAGGTTGGCTGCTGGGCTTCCTGGCTATGGCTTCAGGAAGAAGAGACTCTCATTCCCAAATGCTGCGTAGACAGCCAAGCACACCCAGCCATGACCCAGGTGACACCTGGCTGTCTTCATGACCCAGTATCTCAAGGTGCCCAACAAAGCCATATACAACAAAAACTAACTATAAACTAGCCATTTTCACTAGTTAGTTAGTTAGTTAGTTAGTTAGTTTTTGAGACAGAGTCTCAATATGTAGCTTATGCTCTCCTTAGCCTTGGAGATGCTGCAATGCCAGTATCCCAGGGTCCTTTCAAATGTTTTGTAGCTGAGGGTGACCTTGAACTCCTGATCCTCCTGCCTCTACTTCCCAAGCGCTAGGATAATAGCATGGACAACCATGCCTGGTATATGAAGTGACGGAGACCAAGCCTAGGGCCTCATTCATGTCAGCTACAAAGAGACCAGCACTTGACCAACTGAGCTCTACCCCCAGCCTAAGACACTGTCTCAAAAAATAAACAACACAGATGAGTGTGATGGCATGTGCCTTAAATCCCACCACTCCAGAGTCAGGAGGATCTCTGTGAGTTCGAGGCCAATCTAGTCTACATAGTGAGTTCTAGGCTACCCCAGAAAGACCTTTTCTCAAAACATAAATTAAATTAATTTACCAGTTAAATGACGGGGCCTTTCACCCGGGGTGGTGCCCTGTCCCTCCTCCACTCCACCTTAACCCTTGTGTGACCTTGTGTGACGGGTTGCGACCTCCCCAGGTGGCAATCCGAGTACTTGATGTCAATGACTGTCGGCCTCAGTTCTCCAAACCGCAGTTCAGCACCAGCGTGTATGAGAATGAACCAGCAGGCACCTCAGTCATCACCATGCTGGCCACCGACCAGGATGAGGGCTCCAATGGCCAGCTGACCTACTCTCTCGAGGGCCCTGGAATGGGTATATGGCCTTCCTTGGCTGCCCAGGAGGACTTAGAGGCTGGGGAGGGGCAGGCTGCCATGTCTACCGTGCTGGGCCAGGGAGAGGAGGAGAGGGAGGGGACAGGAGGGCTGTCTCAGCCAGGCTGTCCCTTGCTCTCTCTCACTGCCAGAGGCTTTCTCTGTGGACATGGACTCCGGCCTGGTGACCACGCAGCGGCCACTGCAGTCCTATGAGAGGTTCAACTTGACTGTTGTGGCTACAGATGGTGGTGAGCCCCCACTCTGGGGCACCACCATGCTCCTGGTGGAGGTCATCGATGTCAATGACAACCGCCCCGTCTTCGTGCGCCCACCCAATGGCACCATTCTGCACATCAAAGAGGTAGCCCTGATCCCGGGCCCACTGCCTGCCCACTCACCCACTCATGGTTCCCATACCCTGCCCGCTGCCTCAACCCACATTTACCGCCTGACAGAGTAGAAGGCCCACTGCGAGAGTGTGAATACTGAGGCCAGACTCTCCCAATGCCACATGGGAAAGATCTTAAGCATTGGCTCATCCTGTGGACAGTCTAGAAAGTCTTCAGTCTAGGAAAAGATCTGGGTTCAAGTGTAGCTCTTCGGCCAAATGACCATGAGCAAGCGACTCATCTTGCCTTCCTCTTGAGAACGAGATAATAATAGAAGATACATCATCTCTCGCTCGCAGACAAGGAATACCCGGTCCCCTGCCACCCACTTCCCCTCAGACATAGTTCAAAATAGACACCAGGCTCTTCCGTCTGTCTGCTGGCCCTGGGATGCCAAAATGCATGGCTCAGCCTCTCTCGTTGTTTGGTCTATTGGCCATCCAGTCAGGGGCGGATGCCCTGTCTTCTGCTGTTCCCGGCAACCCTAAGGCCCCAGTGATCCTTGGTATAGTTAGGATATCTCTAGCTTGTCCTTTGCCTCATAAGCTCACTGCTCAGAACATCCGTGCTGAGCCTATCTTGTTATTCTGTCTCCTTTTTGAGGACCTGCAGGCAAGAATGATCCTAAGACTAAGCTCTGGGGAACACTGGGCCCAGTGTCACCCCGCAGTGATCCAGCAGCCCTTTTTGCTTTACCCACCAGAAAGCTCACGGTGTCCTGAGCCTGCAGAGACTCAGGGCACATACTTTGCCCTCAGTTTCCAATCTTACGCCAACTGTACCCTGATTTTTTTTTAACTCCTTCATCTCATTACGACTCGTGTATTCTTGTCAGCCACTTGAAATCATTTTCTGTGAAAGGAATTGGCACATAAACTAATGATAATCAAATTCTCTTCCGCACCAAAGGCTGCACTGGCTAGGTTTTCCCTTCAAGGACTCTGTATTTGGGGAGATCTATGTCTCCTGAACAGCCGGCATTTATAAAGTAATTATCTGTCATCCTGCTTTGATCACTACTTGTCGTGAATAACGAGAAAAACAACGAAGGCCGGATGAGCTGAGAGGTTTATAACAGTCAGGAACCATGTTCTTGTTGGGAGGAGTGGAAGGAGACGCTCAGGGCAGGGCCGGCGTAGGACTACATTTGGGCTTTTTCCAGTCCTAGACCAAACTTAAGAGAATGCAGGCCCTCGAGGCTTGGAGAAGAGAGGGCCTTGCCTGAGGCAAGAGCCTGGCTCTGGGACTTTTCATGCCCACATGCCACCTCCCCATGACACCCCCCCCCACCAGGAGATCCCACTACGTTCCAATGTGTATGAAGTCTATGCCACAGACAATGACGAAGGTCTCAACGGGGCAGTCCGCTACAGCTTCCTGAAGACAACGGGCAACCGTGACTGGGAGTACTTCACCATTGACCCAATTAGCGGCCTCATCCAGACAGCGCAGCGCCTGGACCGTGAGAAGCAAGCAGTGTACAGTGTAAGGGGGCAGGCCTGGGGCGAGGCTGTGTGGCTTTCTCCTGCACTGCCTCTGGGGGACTTGTTTCATTGAGCTTCCCTGAGGGGGCCCAAAGCCAACCTCCAACCCCATCTTTCCGCTCTGACACGGCTCCTTCATCTCTAGCTCATCCTGGTGGCCAGCGACCTGGGCCAGCCAGTGCCGTACGAGACGATGCAGCCATTGCAGGTGGCCCTGGAGGACATCGATGACAACGAACCCCTCTTTGTGAGGCCTCCTGTGAGCTCACTCATCCCCTGTACCAGTGACACCCCCACAGGGACTTACCACCTGTGAGCCCACATACGCAAACATTCTGCCCTGGTACACATTGGGTTAGCACACAGTGAGCCTCCACCTATACGAACTCCCCAGAGTCCCCAGACAGCTATGGCATTCAAAGTTGGGCACTAATGCAAAGCATCACTCAAGGGATCCAAAACCCAGGCAAAAATGCCCGACACCTATGTGTGCACATAGTCATGTTCGTCACATATATGTGTACGTACACAGCATTAAAAGTTGACTCTGGAGTCTTGAGCCAAAACTCAGCCAAAAGGACAGCAGGGCACTGGTGTGGCTTCTGTGTGTGTGTGTATGTGTGTGTGTATGTACATACATACATACATGTGTGTGTATATGCATGTGTGTTTTCACACACACACACCTATACACATACACATACACTTATACACACACATATGTATATATGTATCTACACACACGTACATATATATGTATGAGTGATATCTCATAGAGGCGGTGTGTATGCACATAGCATTAGCAACCTCCTCTCTTACAGAAGGGAAGCCCTCAGTACCAGCTACTGACGGTGCCTGAACACTCCCCGCATGGGACCCTTGTGGGCAATGTGACAGGTGCCGTGGATGCTGACGAGGGTTCCAACGCCATCGTGTACTACTTCATCGCAGGTGGGGTCCCCGGAGCCAGTGTCCCATCTGCCCTGGGTTTGAAGAGGACTCTGGGGGACCTGCCACTCACCCTGTGCCCCGTCCACCCACAGCTGGTAACGAGGACAAGAATTTCCACCTACAGCCTGACGGGAGGCTGCTAGTGCTCAGAGACCTGGATCGGGAGACAGAAGCCATCTTCTCCTTCATCATCAAGGCGTCCAGCAATCGCAGCTGGACCCCTCCCCACGGACCCTCCCCAGCCCTCGATCCGCTGACCGATCTCACCCTGCAGGAGGTGCGCGTCGTCCTGGAAGACATCAACGACCAGCCTCCACGCTTCACCAAGGCTGAGTATACCGCAGGTGCAGGGACCAGCCAGGGCCTGAGGGCATGGGCGGCTCCTTCCCTGACATTAATGTGGCCTGCCTGTTCCCACAGGAGTGGCCACCGATGCCAAGGTAGGCTCAGAGTTGATCCAGGTGCTGGCCCTGGATGCGGACATCGGCAACAACAGCCTGGTCTTCTATGGCATTCTGGCTATCCACTACTTCCGGGCCCTGGCCAACGACTCAGAGGATGTGGGCCAGGTCTTCACCATGGGTAGGAGCCCCTGTCACTGCATGGACTCAGTCCAGAGATGGAGCCTGTGTGAGCACAGGACCTAGGTGGCCATCCACGTCAGCCCTTCTGTTCCCCCATGCAGTTTCTGGTAGCCTGTTTATTCTTTACCCACTCAATTCCATCCATAGATACACTTACTCTTTTTCTATGTGTGTGTGTGTGGGGGGGTGCATCTTTATCCATTTCAAGGAGGGAGGTGCACGCCCACAGAATGTGTGTAGAGATGTCAGAAGACAACTTGGAGCCATTGGTTTCTCTCCTTCACTGTGTGAGTCCCCAGGGATCACAAGCAGGTCATCAGGCTTGGCAGCAAGCGCCTTCACCCACTGGATCACCTCAATGGCTTTGTTTTACTACTTTTTTTTTTAAACAGCGCGACATCGTGTAGCTTCAAGCTCTCTCTGTAGTCAAGAATGATCCCAAGCCGTGCATGGCAGTGCGTAACTTTAATCTCAGCACTCGGGTTGCAGAGACAGACAGATGATTTGTGAGTTTGAGGCCAGCCTGGATTACATATTGCGTTCCAGGACAGCCAAGGCTAACTAGGGGAAACCCTGTCTCAGTTAAGAAGAATCTTATGTGCCTGATTCTCCTGCCTCCACCTCCTAAGTACGGGGTCACACTCATACACCACCATACCACGTTGACACATGCTAGGAATGAAGCCCGGAGCTCCACGCATGCTGGGCAAAGCCCGCTGTCAACAGCTGTACCCCAGGACTGTTTTGTTTTCTTATCCTCGTATCCATCCATCCCTCTGTCTGTCATGCACCCCTCTCCCCATGCCACTTTCCACCTCTGTACCCTTTCTCTTGTGTCGTTCATTTGCCAAGGCACTGGGGAGCGGGCAACAAGCTGTCATGGCACACGTTGCTGGAGTGTTCATCTGTGTGGATGTGCGAGACGCTCTGGGGCAGAGCCTGCAAGGTGTCTATTACTCCCCATGCGGCATGGGGTGCATCCATCTTGTCATCCAGAAGATCTTGGCCTGATATCCAATGGTCCCATATCGTCCTCTGGCCCTCATAAGCCCCCTACTATCTGTATTGTGTTCTGTATTCAGACAAGCCACGCCCCTGGGTCACCGACCCGTCTGCCTTCATTTCCTTAAACGCCATCCCAACCTTCATCTTTCCTGAGTTGCCCACCTTGTCCTTCCAGGTTAAATTCAGATCCCACCTGCTTGTGTCAGATATCCTGAGCACTTACTGTTGTATTTTAAATGTGATGCTAGGAACCAAAGCCAGGGCCTTAGGCGTGATGGACAAGCCCTGGCACTGTGCTATGATCCCAGCTTCCACTGCTCTTACATTAATAAGCTATGGAACTTGCCACATGGCTAGAAAGTGGTGGGTTTGGAACCCAGGTCTTCTGTCTTTTTTAAGAGTCACCTAGGCTAGTGGTTCTTAACCTTCCCAATGCGGCCACTCTTTTAATACCTTTCCTCACAATGTAGTGGCCCCCAGCCGTAAAATTGTCATTGCTACTTCATAACTGTAATCTTGCTATTGTTATGAGCCATAATTTAATATCTGTGTTTTCCAGTGCTTCGGTGACACCCCAAATGGATCATTACCCACAGGGGGAGAACCACTGGTCTGAGTCATCCCTCTGGTATATTTGTAGAATTCTGAAGTTACATGTGTCTACAAGCAGCGCTTCTTAACCTGTGGGTTGTAACCCGTTTGGCGGTCAAATGACCCCTTCGCAGGGGTCACCTACGACCATCTACATATCAGATACTTACATTATGATTCATAATAATAGCAAAATCACAGTTATGACGTAACAATGAAAATAATGTTATGGTTGGTGGTCACCACAGCATGAGGAACTGTATCAAAGGGTCACAGCCTTAGGAAGGTTGAGAGAGTGAGGTCTAATGCATGGGAAAGACCCTACAGCGCTCAGAGATAGTCATCACACTGATAGCAGGGCAGGAGAGCCTAAAGTTATTTAAAGTCCAGTGTTAGGGCTGGAGAGATAGCTCAGAGATAGCTCTTCCAGAGGTCCTGAGTTCAATTCCCGGCAACCACATGGTGGCTCACAACCATCTGTAATGGTGATCCGATGCCCTCTTCTGGTGTGTCTGAAGACAGCTACAGTGTACTCATATACATTAAATAAATAACAAATAAAAATTAAAACGCAATGTTTATATAAAGCTAGAGCAACCATTAAAAATCACGAGATTTCAGCCAGGCATGATAGCATATGCCCATAATCCCAGCACTCAGGGTACGTGGACATGAAGAACTGTGACTTCCTCCAAGGATATGGGGTAAGGGGCAGGGTTTATCATCAATGTGTGTGGCCTCTGAGCTCTGCCACCCCTGGACTCTTTAACAGGGAGCGTGGACGGCATCCTGCGTACCTTTGACCTCTTCATGGCCTACAGCCCTGGCTATTTTGTGGTAGACATTGTGGCCCGAGACCTGGCCGGCCACAATGATACCGCCATCATTGGCATCTACATCCTGAGAGATGACCAGCGCGTTAAGATAGTCATCAATGAGATCCCGGACCGCGTGCGTGGCTTCGAGGAAGAGTTCATTCGCCTGCTGTCCAACATCACAGGCGCCATTGTCAACACCGATGACGTGCAGGTGTCCTGGGGCCCAAGGACTGGGGCGATGGGTAGAGACAGGACAGATGAGGCCCCCTCCTTAGTCACTTCATAGCCACATGGCTTTAGGGATGCCTTCGGTTCTGTGGACCTCCATTTCCTTGTCTGTAAATAAGGCTGATCGTGAAGGAGCCCTGTGTGAGAGTTAGCAGCCAAGTCAGGGAGATTCAAGAGTGATGGGTCTCATCAGATAGGTACATGGGCTCCTACAGGATGCTGGCCTGTAGCATCCCGTCCCAGTGCAAGCCGTGCAGCCTTATGCCCACAAACTCCCTTCTCCCCAGTTCCATGTGGATATGAAAGGGAGGGTGAACTTCGCACAGACAGAGCTGCTCATCCACGTGGTCAACCGCGACACAAACCGCATCCTGGATGTGGACAGGTAGGTGTGGGGGTCCTGTTTGGACCGCCTGTTATGGGGAGAGGAACCCACAAAGGAGGCACAGACTTATCGGTCTCATGGTATGGTCAGAACTAGGGGAAAATACAGCAAGGCGGAAGGCGCATGCTCATTCCTCTAGGCCTCACAGACTAGCCAGGCTTCTACTGCTGTGAGTAGACACCATGACTACAGCAACTCTTATAAAGGACAGACATTTAATCAGGGCTGGCTTACAGTTCAGAGGTTTAGTTCATTATGGTCATGGCAGGAAGCATGGCAGCATGCAGGCAGGCATGGTGCTGCAGAAGGAGCTGAGAGTCCTGCATCCTGATCTACAGGCCCAGGAAGAGAGAGTGAGACTCTGGACTTGGCTTGAGCATCTGAAACCTCAATGCCCACCCTCCAGTGACACACTCCTTCCAGCAAGGCCATACCTCCTCCTAGTGCTGCTTCCCTAGTGACCAAGCATTCACATCTATGAGCTTATTGGGGGCCATTCCTATTCAAACCACCACAGAGTCCTTGTCTAGAAAACTGTCCATTTGTTTGGGGTCCATGAGGACCATGGACACAGACCTGGCTGCCCTGTAAGATACCGTGCTCTCCCAGCTAGGTGGCTTTTCTCTTGCAAGGCTTCAGAACAGCATGTGAGCATTTGGGACTCAAGGCGGGAGCAGAGCACACTGTCTAGGGATGGAGGGTGGCACTTGGGAGGCTGTGGGTGGCTGAGGTAGATCAGAGGCCATGGCCCCCATACAGGGTCATCCAGATGATCGACGAGAACAAAGAGCAGCTGAGGAACCTCTTCCGGAACTACAATGTGCTGGATGTGCAGCCCGCCATCTCTGTTCAGCTGCCCGATGACATGTCTGCCCTGCAGGTACCCTTGTTGTGTCTGTCCCCGTGGTCTGGGTTGTGCCCCCCAGACCAATCTACTGATGGCTGGCCTGCTATGTCCACAGATGGCCATCATTGTCCTGGCCATCCTTCTCTTCTTGGCTGCCATGCTCTTCGTCCTCATGAACTGGTACTACAGGACCATGTGAGTGTCTCCACCTCCGGCCTGAACCAGAATAGCTGATGTCTCCTGGACAGTGGGCACCAAGGCAGGCAGGGCCAAGGACCAGAGATTACAGGCCAGCTTCCATTACGAAGCTAACTGACACTCTCTCCCTCCCCCGCTCCCTCTTCCTCCTTCCCCCTCTCTCTCTCCAGACACAAGAGAAAGCTAAAGGCCATTGTGGCTGGTTCTGCAGGTGAGTCAAGGCTGTCGGGGCTCAGGTTAAGGGGGCCTGGTCCTCCCCTTAGCTGTACCCTCCCCCCTCCCTCACTCGAATTCTCTCCCTGCAGGGAACCGTGGCTTCATTGACATCATGGACATGCCCAATACCAACAAATACTCCTTCGATGGGTGTGTGGACTCCTTAAGTCAGCGTATCCCCTTTGGAGTTCCCTGCAGAATCCAGCTAGTGAGAAGTATCTATAGCGCAACCCCACACTGGCTGAAACATGGAGCGTGGGCTCCCCCTAGTGGTTTCGTCACTTCTCTGCACTCTCAGATATGTGTTGTCCAGGTCCCAATTACAAGGGAGCATAGGGAGGGAGCGAGGCCTCCCTGACAAAGCTGACCCAGGCTGGCTGGCAGTCCTAGCTCTAACAGGATCCTGTGACAGAAGGATGTAGCCATAGGTGCTATGGCAGAGTTCCTGTGCAGACCTGCTGTGGCTGGCCTAGGGAATGGGCAGTCTTAGTGGCAAGACTGTGAAGGTACCTTGTCCACCCTATGCCACTCCCCAACTGCAGAGCCAACCCTGTGTGGCTGGACCCCTTCTGCCGGAACCTGGAGCTGGCGGCGCAGGCTGAGCACGAGGACGACCTCCCTGAGAACCTGAGCGAGATTGCAGACCTGTGGAACAGCCCCACCCGTACTCATGTGAGCCAGGGCAGCAGCCTGTGGCCAAGTGCAGGACGCTGGAGGGTGGGGCTCCCTATCCTGTCTGCCTATGATGTCAACCTCTGCTCCAGCCAATGCTCCCTCTCCCCCAGGGGACTTTTGGGCGTGAGCCCGCAGCAGTCAAGCCTGATGACGACAGATACCTGCGTGCAGCCATCCAGGAGTACGACAACATTGCCAAGCTGGGCCAGATCATTCGAGAAGGGCCTATTAAGGTGAGCTCTCTCCTGCAGTGTCTGATACCCAGGCCCTGTCTTAATTTGACTCCCTTCTCAAGGATGTAAGGAGATGATTTACCTGGACCTGCCTTCTATCAGGACTGAAGGGAGTTTGGGCACTAAGGTTAATAGGCTCAGCAGCCTGTGGTGTCTTCAGATCTGCACGGTCAGTTTTCAGGCTTTCTTCCCATCCTCTGCATTAGGACCTGTACCACTGTGACTGCCGTGGGCATGTTAGGGGTAGGGCAGGCACCAGCCTAGGTGGGGAGTTAACCTTCTCCCTCCCTCAGGGCTCGCTGCTGAAGGTGGTCCTGGAGGATTACCTACGGCTCAAAAAACTCTTTGCACAACGGATGGTACAAAAAGCCTCCTCCTGCCATTCCTCCATCTCCGAGGTAGTGAGGTAGCCTTGGGAGTGGGGGAACTGTGTGCCGTGCCCCATTCCTGGGGATGTTTTTCTCTCTCCTCCCTGTCCCCTCTCTCCTCCCTGTTACTGGGAGTTGTCTGCGCCTCTCTATAATCTAGCAGCCAAACCCAAGAGCTGCTCCAGAAAGTCAGAAAGAAGGTTGTGATGTCTGGATGCTCGTTTCCTAGAAACGAGGTGGGCTCAAAAGCAGTGGTTCTTAGTGTCCAGGAACCCCAAACCACCTCCTAAGGGGCCTTCACTTTAAGAAACAGGTCAGGAGAGCCAAGCAGGCCTGCCTACCCTGGGCTACTGTTCCAGCAACTAGGGATAGCCAGTTATACTGACTTTCCCAAAATCATTCCCCCCTCCCCCCCAACCCCCCACCCCACCCCCCTGGTGTGTACTACGAAGCCAGCATAAAGCCTGCAGCAGGACTAGAGTGTTCCTACTTTTGGAGAGAGGTTCTACCTGGCCACGCTTTACTGTCAACTTGGTTACAAACCCAGTCACAGTGGTGCCCAGACTGATACCCACAAGCTTGAGGATAGGTGGTGAGCCTTTTAGCATCCAGCTCTGCCCCTCCACTTGAGAAGGCTGGCAGGCCCACTGGGTGGCTCTGTTAGATGACGTAAAAGGAAGTGGATCACAGCCAGTGTGGTTCTGGGGTGAGCTGCTTACACCGCAGGCACAGCCCTCAGCTCACTGTAGTTTCTGAGTCATGAGGGTGTCCCTCCTTTTGCAGCTGATCCACACTGACCTGGAAGAGGAGCCCGGGGACCACAGCCCAGGCCAGGGCAGCCTCCGTTTCCGACACAAGCCACCCATGGAGCTCAAGGGGCAAGATGGGATCCACATGGTCCACGGCAGCACAGGCACACTGCTGGCCACCGATCTCAACAGCTTGCCAGAGGACGACCAGAAGGGGCTGGACCGCTCACTGGAGACTCTGACAGCCTCTGAGGCCACTGCCTTTGAGCGCAATGCTCGCACAGAGTCGGCCAAGTCCACCCCTCTGCATAAGCTGCGAGACGTCATCATGGAGAGCCCCCTGGAAATCACGGAGCTGTGATGGCAAGCCTTGCTGCTCAGCAGCCTGCCCTCCAAGACAGGAGCATGCCGGCCCATTGCCCAGTGCAGCCTTTCTGAGTGACCCTGGGCTGGCCCTGGCAGCCTGCACAGACTTACCTCCTGCCAGAAACTGATCCAGCATCCCATCTCTATCTTCAGAAAATTGGTTATTTTTTTAAGAAAACTTTAAAAATGCTAAGTGTCTAAGGACAAGGTAAGGCGGACCGCTGGGGGAGCCCCAGAGACTGAGGACCAGCTCAGCTCTTCCCGATACCTCCGAGGAGCAGAGGGTCCAGCACAGAACTGACAACCCAGCTGGCCCACCCCTGCCCTTCTGCCTGCTGGACATGGGTGGCTCCCTGCCCCTGCACACACACACACACACACACACACACACACACACACACACACACAC
>NW_021604714.1:1398165-1443516 GCF_004785775.1 Grammomys surdaster | reverse complement strand
CACACACACACACACACACACACACACACACACACACACACACACACACGTGGATGAGGCAACCAAGCATCCATCCCATCCCCCCTTGTCGTCTTGAGGTGCCCAGTTGATGGACATGACTGATGTCCCCCTGGGTTTTGAATGTAGAGTGTTTGTGTGTATCCCTTTTCTAAAGTAAGTTACTCCCTCAAGACTTCCTCCAGATTTTGTTTAACTAATACTCAGTGAAAGTTTCTGGAATGCTCTGTTTAAAAAGAAAAGCAACTCACATGGAACCAGCAATACCCTGACTTGGTGCCGTATGAGGATCCTGGGGGAGGGGAGGAAGCCTCTCAGCCAGGGGGTGCTGCTAGGAGCTGAAGGGGAAGTGGACCCAGAACCCCATTCTCTTCTGGCTGAAGTATCAAAGAAACACAAGCCCAGATCTAGTTAACAGAACTTTATTAAGTCACAGAAACTTTAGTGCAAAACAAAATCTAAGTCCACTGAACTGCACATGCCCATCCTGCCTGCAGTCTCCTGGCAACGGGAGGCACGGGAAGCTTCAGCTCCTCGCCAGAAACGGTCCATGATTCTTACTCTACACAGAGACCCCTCAGTTCATTGCCCACTGCCAGGCAGATGCTTCACCCATGAGGTGAACAGGCAGCAGTTAACAAGAGCTATAGATAGGAAAGGCGTGCAAGACCCCAAACAGCCAGGCAGAGGCCACCGTTCATGGGCCTCGCACACAAAAGACCAGGCCCACGTGACCAGACATGGCACACAGGTAAGTTACATTCAGAAGTTTCCCCTCCCCACCCTATCCCACAGAATCCCAACAAGGCAGACAGGAAGACAGGAAAGCAGAATGAAAAGCTGACCCAGGGACAGCGACATCCCAAGCAAGCCACCTGCAGGTGCTTCTGAAATCTCTGTGCTATGACAATGGCCATTCCATCAATCTCAAGGCCTGATCATTTTGTGCTTCTAATCATCCAAATTAACTCCTTGGTACCACAGGAAGTTGGGTAGCTCCCTCACAGTAGGAGATGGCCACAGAGCCCCCACACACCAAGAAAGGGCTCAGAAGATGCTCCTGCCCTCTGGCTCACCACCCTCCTCCAGCAGATGGGTGAAAAGGGCAGCTGGGGTGCTGATGCCCGGGGTATCCTCATCCTTCGAGCAGAAATGGGACACGGAAGTGGCTGTCAGCACCTCTTACGTGACAGAAATGCTACAGTAAGGGAGAGGAGATGGGGGAAGGACATAGGGGGTTCCTACTTATTAAGTCAAATAGATCTATGTGTTCATTGCCCTAGACCCACAAGTAGGTTACTTCTGCAGCTGGAAAACTAGTTCCACACGTGGCGTTTGCAATGATCGACAGCCTGGGGGAGAAAGGGAGACAGGTTAGGTCGGACAAGACAAACATTCACAGTTTACTTGCTTGTCAGCATCATGCCAAATATGACCTGGTTTTGCTGAAGCCACAGACGCTAAGTACCTAGGATACTATTAAAACAGGACCTGTGTCCCTCAGAGCTTTGAGATCTCTTAACCACAGAGGCATAGCCCTTGCTGTCCTGTAAGAGCACTCCTGCAGCAGGGTTCCAGACCCCTAGACCCTGCTGCTTGACTGAAAAATCTTACAGCAGCAACAAAGCCAACGAGGAAGCACTCAAGAGGGGACAGCCTCAAGCCCACATGCTACCTATGGGGTGTGGCGGTGCAGACAGGCCAGCAGTGTCCAGCTGACTCGTCCCTGAGAAGGACTGAGAGAGCTTTGTGTACCACAGGTCAGGCCCAACACCCCATCAGAGAAAGCAAGTCTGGCCCCCAGGGCTGCTCACACACACCCTGTAGAGCACCCTTGAATCAAGACTTCAAGGCTTGTCCCCTGGGGCTCGTGAGGACTTGTGCAGAGACAGGGCCCATGGACCCACGGGTTGGTGCAATCCGATGGTTGTGTATGAAGCTGATGAAAATACTAGGGGACACTGAGATGGCTCAAAGGACAAGCACAAGCCACACACGCCTAAGCCCTGAGCCCAGGACCCCACACTGTGAGAGGAGAACCAGCTCCCAAGTTGCCCTCAACACATCACATGCGCGCCCACGGGTCATCCCCAGCAAGAGCACAGACTCTCCCGCTCCGGAGGCGACCCCAGCCACTCTGGGAGCTGTCCAAGACACTCACATTGCACCGCGCAGCAGTCTCCATGTTCTGACACCAGTAGCTGGGGCCCCAGACACACTTCTCGGTTCCCAGCAGCAGCTTATAGGCAGACGGGCACACTCCAATTTTCTGTATGGCGAAAGACGGGAGATGAGCTGCCCTGCCAAGCCCCATTCAGAGCTGAGAGTGCAGCGCTTCCAGCACCTGGCAGGTCTGGCTCCTCCACTCCCCAGCCACTCCACCCGCTCCGAGCACACCATGCCGCCCCGAGGCCAGGCGGGCAGGCGTCTGGTGAGGCTTACCGAGCACACAAGGGAAGGGTCCATGACCTCCACGAGGATCTCCACTAGCATGGGCTCGTACTGAACCACAAAGTTATCGCACTGCCAAGGAAAGGGACACGGGTCACAGTGCTGGCTGTGTCCCCAAAGCTAGACATTCCACCAGAGACCCGACACCTCAGAACCCAGGGTCCAGCAGCTCGTCACTACCCCAGGGCCTTCTCCTTCCATGGCTCCATGTGCTCACTGACTCTCAGCCTCAGGCCTAGAGCACAGAGGTCCCCTGCACACGCCCATACCTCCTTCTGGTAAGGGTCGGGCAGGAAGCTGCAGGCCTTCTCAAGTGCGGCCAGGATCTCCTCCTTGGTGCTGTTTTTCTCCAGGTTATGTTCCAAATAGAGGACCAGTTTCTTGCACACCTCACAGAACCCGTTCTTCTGAGGAGGCACATGGGCTACAGAAAAGAGGACACAGGGCTCAACACAGGCAAGGTGCTCCTTAACTGAGAGTGGCCCCTTCTTCCTCCCCTCAGTGTGCCTTGCACTTACCGCGCAATGCGGACTGTTTGGGCAGCTCGGGCTGTTTTGACAGTGCAGGCTCTTTGGGCAGTGCAGACACCACGGCTGATGCAGGCTGCTCAAGTGTCTCTACCACATCCAGGCGGGCAGAACAGAGGTGGACCAAATTGCACACAAAGTTCGGGCTCACCTCATGCATAAGGATGTCCATCAGGGAGGGGCCAAATGTTTCCACCACCTCCTGGCACTTGATTGAAGCAGGAGCGGGGAGTAGTGAGCATGCTTTGTTCAAACTTTTAATTATGAATTCCTGAAACACGTGAAAGGCTCATCAGGCTGGAGCTGGACAGAAGGAAGAGATGCTAGACCAGCCAGGACATAGTCAAGAGTCAGGGGCTTCAGCCCTCCCCTAGAGACCTCCCTCCTGGGTACTGGAGTGTGCATTTGCCAGGAGACGACTTCTAGGGCACCTTCTGACTCTGCAGTACAGAGCATACCTCCCCCATGCAAGGGGGTGGCATACCTCAGAGGCATTATTGACAATCAGTTCAGACAACTTCTGCATCACAAACTGACAAGCCTGGCAGAAAATCACATTGCGGGCCTGGATCAGATCCAGCTGTGGAGGACAAGAGGACAGTGTTTAAGGCTTGGACCTGACCTTACCACAGAACAGCAAAAAGGACAGGGCCAGGAGCCTCCCACCCACGGCTACTGCCTACTAACTGCAAGGCTTCCCCAGTGCCCAGGTGCTATCCCTATCTATATGGTGGGAAGCCCGCCCCTTTCATCAACCCTCTACGGCCCTATATACCCCAAACCACCCTAGTCCTACATTTCATCAAGTGTTGCAACAGCTGTCCTCTGGGCATTGCATGTCTTTGCCACCCTGTGATCACATGGGAGAGGTAGATGGTGGGCAGTATAGAACAAATTTGGTATCTGCCGTTTTAGAAGTCGATCCTACAATCTCACTGCCACCTGAAACTGTTGCTCAGAGTCATTACTCTGGTAATGTAGTGCTGGCAGGAAACCTCCGTACCCACTGTCTCCCATCTGCCATCCAGAAGGCCCTTAGAAATGCAGTGTGTTCCAAAGACTGGAATCCCTAATCCTTACAATTCTGCCTTCTCACCATCAACTGGAGTGGGAGGAGGTGGTGATCCCAACAACTCCCTTATTCCATGAAGCCTCGCCCTTTCCTGCTGCTGTACATTGAGAACAGGGGAGACAGAACAAGATGGCTGATGGCCAGACACCATGGGCATTCTTGAATCAGAAGAATGTACCTATGCTTTCTTTGTGTGGAGGCATCAGGTCCTGAGCAGGCACTACATCCCAGGAACACAGGGCATCCCAGAATGCTATCTGAGCCAATCACGTTCAATGGAGAGCCATTATGGGATAGAGTAGTATACCCTGGACAAGGAAGGCTCCAAGGACACGGGACTGCCTATGTACATCCACACAGGCAACAAGTCCCATGAGGACTGCCCCGGCGTCAGCATGTGTTCCGGGAACCTCCAGTTTGTGCTGTAGCTCTGGGAGACACAACCCAGGAAGCACACGTGGAGCAGTCGGCTTAGAGCCGTCCCTAACCAGCAGGCAGGGTCTGCTGAAGAGTAAGAGTTTCCCAAAGGCATGCGGCCGGGACCTAGACTGTGGGCACTCAACTTGAAGGCAGGCATGGCCCGGAGAGGATGTGACAACATGGAAGGGTGGGGTATCTATTCCAGTCAGCAGAGAACAGCAACAGAAGGTACCTCATGGGCGTCTGTCAGCTCCAGGGCAGGGAGAATATTCTTGATGGCCTCGGTGGCAGGGACCAGAGTCTTCATTGGCACTCTCTTGACCTCGTCACAGAAGCCAACCAGCACACAGATTTCCTTGGGTTGCTGAAGAAAGCACAGCCTGTTAGACAGCCTGTGTATGCTCCCCTCAAAGCCCTCCTTAGACAGTAGACCAGAGGACTGAGGGCCTCTGTAAAGCTCACTTCCTGTTCAGGCTGAGCTCTCAGATTAAAGCCAAAGAGCTCCACCTAGAGGAAGCACTCCTCAGGCAGCCTCTGCTACTGTAAGATCACCATACAACAGTCTTCTAGTACTTTCTGTACCCCCAAGCGGCCAGGCTACATATGTCAGCTCGCTGTCAGAGGTAAGCTCTCTGGTAGGAACTACATGGCCCATGATCTCACAGACAGTGACTCTGTCTGAATTAAAACTACATGGCCACACCCCCTTCAGTGACAGTACCATTTAAAATGCTACATTAAGGGGAAGAAAGGCCGCTTTTCATAGAAGTCATAGTCTGTGTTCACAACTGTACACAGTACATGTGAGAGCCCGGAGCTGATGAGGCATTTTGTCACAAGGGCTCCACGCAATGCCCCCTCACCATCCTGACACCAAGCCAGAAAGAAGTGTGGATATTCTGACCACCATACTGTGAAAGCCAAAAGCAAGCCCCATCCACAGAGCCGGTGTGCTGTGTGGACCGTCTACAGCAGCTCTCAGCTGATGGGAGCGGAGATGCTGACAAGAGTGTGGACACTGGGCATGGGCAGGTTCCTAAACTCCCTGTCTTTAGCATATCTTAAGATTTGGAGACCGAGGTCAGAGAGAGACTAAAGGTACAAAACCCTTTTTTATTTCGGGGTCGGGGATGCCAAGATTCAGGGGGTCTATCTGTCTGAAGCAGCATAAATGAAAACTCAGGAATTTCCATGTAAGTCTTTCCCTATGAGATTCAAAATGCCTTCCAGCATCTAAAACTCAAATCTAAGAGCCTGGAGGCAATACTCAGAGCAGACCCAAACGGGCAATGGATCAGCCAGGATGGACTGAACACTGACCCCCACAGCATGCCATCCCTGAGGCTCTAGGTGCCGAGACCCATTCTCTAAAGGGCAGAAGCCACAGTCGAGAGCCATGTGCAAGGTTCTCCACCCAACAGGCCAGGCGGCTGCCTGCATCTACTTTGCTCATGCAGAAGCACTAGGGTTAGGGGAACAGCACTAAGTCATGCAACGGCACCCACTGTGAAAGACACAACGTGGTCTGTTAGGGCCCTGGCAGGAAGCTAAGGGACTGCTGCCACCACCCTGGTGACAGGTGACGCGCTATGTGGTAGCTACACCTTCTGGCCCCCACAAACTGAAGTTCTTGGCCTGAGGGAAAGGACATATGGGGAGAACCTTCATGGTACCTGTCAGAGTTCACCATGCCAAACCAAAAATGAAAAAATGAAAATAAAAAAAGCAAAAACAAAGAGAGAGAGAGAGAGGGAAGAGCCAACAACTAGAAGCAGCAGACCACTACCACAAGCAAAGTCTGTCACATACCTGATCCTGCTGTTGAACAAAAAAAAACAGGAAACCGGAGGAGACAATAGGAGAAAGGAAAGGACACAGTAGTTAAGAGAAATTAAAACAACCATTGAGCAGTTAACCTGGCTGAGGGATGTCATCACACTTAAGGGCGACAGCCTGGCAGTGAGGGGAGGATGGGGCCTAGACCTGGTCCAGCCCTGAAGGGACAGGCATGCACGGTAGCTGCTGGAACCTGTCCTTGAGAAGGGTCCCCACCTAGAGCTGGTCATCAGCTTTCTGGCCTTTCTAAGGCTACACAGAGCAAACTCCACAGCCTCAGGCCGGTTGCCAGCCTGGAAGGTGGGTGTGTGGGCTCTGGTTGGAATTCCGGCTGCAGTTATCCTCAGTGACAAACAGGGATGGATGAAAGAACGCTGTTGTCACAAAGGCAGTCTACCTTACCACAAAGGTCATAAAAAAAGCCATATGAATTATGTTCTTTCTGCATTTTGGCTTAATATGTAGCCACAAACAGGAGTAATGACTAGCTGAGTGTGGTCGTTTAATCCCAGCATTCGGGAGGGAAGGGCAGGCACATCCAGTGAGAACTTAAAAATTGAGACCAATATTTTTAAAGTCAAAAGCAAACCAAATTGCATTCCGCCTTTTATAAAAAAGGCTAGTGCTTTTAGGGAAAAGGGCAAATTAAACTAAGATGGGATATAAAATGATTTCCCCGGTCTATTTTCCAACCCTAAATAATCTGACACACAAAAAACCCTTAAAAACAACTTCCCCCATTACAATGAAAATGAGTAGTTATTCTGAAGGAAGCATTTCACCAGGCCACTGCACATCAAAGGGTATCTTTACCATGGAGGTCTTTACAAGCTGTCTTTAGATGTTTGGGGCATGAGCAATGATCTCAAACAAGCCACCGGGCCAGATGGACCGCTTGGGCAGCAGGTTAGCCCAGCAGCTGGATGGTAAGTACACACAAAGCAGGAAAGGGCCCAGGTTCAAGCATGACTAGAACTCCCAACAGCCCATGAGAGCGGAGACCAGGGCATCTCACCCACTCACTCAGCTCTCCCAAGTCAGCACTGACCAAGTCTAGCTGTCCCTCCTGCCCCAGTCAGTGTCCCACCTCTCACTGGCAATGAGCCCCACCCCACTCCACCCCTGGACACTATCAGATGCCAATTTAGGAGAACCTAGGGAACCCAGCAGCAACTGCAGCTTCTGACCCAGAACACAGGCCACCTTTGAAATCTCCCAGCCGCTTAGTGGTGCAATACAGACCCAAGGGTTCAGCCAGACACTAGCAATCTGATAGCCAGCTCACACATGCACACACTAGCAGACTCAGGCTACCAGGGCAGTCCAGGATCACATCAGCTAAGGAAGACTTTGTAGGCGGAGATGGGCTGGGATCGTGAGTACAAGTTTACTGGACAAAGAGTTTACTCTGGCCCTCAAAGGGGGATCCCAAAGCATGGAGTCGTCCAATGCAAACGCTGAGCGGAAGTCCCCACCACCTACCATGTGCATCATCATCTGGACAGCGACCTCAGAATACTGGTCAACGTAGTTCTTGCACTGCAGAGAGACAAAGGTTCAATTCACCACAGCCCAACTGGCACTTCAACAGTGCAACTGGTGACTTGCAGACGGACATGGACAGGCCTATAATCCCAACAACCAGAGGCTGAGGCCAGCCTGGGCTATACAGAGACCTGCTCTCACAAGGAAAAAAATTCCCAGAATAGATCTAAGTGTCTCCTCAAGATTTTCTAAGATAATACAGCAATTTGGTTATTCTATCCCCTATTAAAAAAATTGGTAGAGATGTCAGAACAAGAAACCTGGCAGTTCTCAGTGTCTGACAGCCTAAATGCCTCCCATGGCCCCAGAGAGACCACTATTAGCAAGCTAGAGAACACAGCTGCAAGACACCAGTAGGAATCTTCCAAGGCCATTCCCAGGCTCTCGGCACTGAGTGAGCTCTGAGACCACAGAAGCGAATGTCCCTCTAGCTGCTTAGCAGGCAACCCACTTCCTGGGGGAAAGAGAGCTGCAAGCCTCAGTCACAGACCACAGCCCTTTGATGGGGGATGCCATCGAGCCAGATAACTGAGTTTTATCCATGAGGGCCCACAGCCAACTCCCACAGGCTGACCTCTGACAGCTGGACATTGCCGTGCATGGTACACATCTAGTGTGTGTGGTTTTTTAAAAATATTATTTATTTAATGTATATGAGTACACTTGTCTTCAGACACACCAGAAGAGGGCATCAGATCCCATTACAGATGGTTCTGAGCCACCATGTGGTTGCTAGGAATTGAACTCAGGACCTCAGGAAGAGCGGCCAGTGCTCTTAACCACTGAGCCATCTCTCCAGCCCCACACCTAGTGTTTTAGTGTACACAGTGACAGAGGAAAAAACAGCTTTACTAAAGTGATTTTCCTCCACTGCAGATTCAACTAACCAAAATTAGTTCTAGGTCTCACTAAACACGGCCAGGGAAAGGGACACCCTGATGCACCTTCCTCAGGGCCACTGGGAAAGTAACTACCGCTGCCACCCTAGCTCCGAACATTATCCAAAACCTGGGGGGGCTAGAGGCTTACTATGTCAGACACGCCTGGCCCCAGGCGGTCACAGTCTTCCTTGACGTGGTCCACCAAGCCCTGGACAAAGCTGGAATTGGTCCTCACAGCAGTCTGGACGTCGGTCACCAACTTCACACAGTCCTGGCAGACGTCCTCATCAGCCTACAAGAATGACAGCAAGCTCCTGGGAGAACGTCACACCTCACAGGCAGCCAGAGCACTAGAGAGAGGCCCAGCAGCTCCTGGGAGCCAGGCTTTTAACCTATTGCCATTCACTCGGGTCAAAGTACTGAATGGGCAGGCCTGAAGGGAGAGCCTGTGTTCTGTCCGGCACTATGATGCTTCTGCTGTGCTCGCCCTGACTCCCTCCGCCTTCAGCTAACCTCAGGTTGGGGCTCCCTGCGAGGGCGATCCTGAGGGTACAGCAGGAGAGGGATGTTGGTCATAAAAGGGGCAACCACACGGGCCATGTCCACCTCCGGGATCTTGTTGGACTCAAGCTGTTTCTGGTTTTGCTCGGCCAAATACTCCTGAAGGGACTGGCAGAGGTTGAGCGCAGAGCACACTTCGCCAGGGTTGCTCTGGAAAGGAAAAGAGACAGCTGAGAGCCCTGCCCACAGGCAAGAGCAGCCTGTTGTTATTCAGTCAGTTCCTCCCTCGAGTCCATTACACTCAGTGTACCTAGGAAGATTAGGAAGTTACAGGGCAGGTGTCTAACCTGCAGGCCTCCCAGCCCCCAGTGTCACTGCTGCTCACCATCAGCTCTTCTTAAAGAAAGATGAGCCACTGAGTAGGGGGAAGGGTCAGAGACTGAGTCACGGCCAGTCCGCTCACAAGCTGCAAGCTAAGGCACCCCACTGACTGCACACACATCTTCCATGTGGCCCACAAATCCACATCTCTTACTGTGACTCACACTCGTGACCACCTCAATTCTATCCTGTTCAACCAGCTTCCTGGCATCTCAGCAGGCTCCACTCCCCACTTCTCAGAGACCCGGAGTCATTCCCAGTCCTTAAGCTCCCGTGTCCCCCTCTGAGTATGGCCAGTCCAGCCATCCTTCAGAACACAGTGTGCATCTGTTGTCACCACCCCTTCTAGCAATGTGTGCTGTCCTTCCTGGGTGTCTTTCCACCCCTCCTAGCAATGTGTGCTGTCCTTCCTGGGTGTCTGTCCATGGGACATAGAAGGCTTTGTGGGTCACACGCACAACTTCCTCACAAACCCTTGGTTCCATCGTTGGCACTCTCAGTCCCACTGGCCGGCTTATTCCGGGTCCCCCTTCCTGAAGGCCTTTCAAACTCTACAGAACTCTAGCTCCTGGGCTGCTGCCAGCACCCGGCACCTGGCACCCAGTTTGGACACAGTACACACTTGCTAAATGACAAGTGAGTATCTTAGTAGCTGACCCCACACTGCATCTGATGATTAC
Organism: Grammomys surdaster; assembly: GCF_004785775.1. NCBI lineage: Eukaryota > Metazoa > Chordata > Mammalia > Rodentia > Muridae > Grammomys > Grammomys surdaster. The sequence goes on along the minus strand of NW_021604714.1, from coordinate 1,433,204 downwards.
TCGTGACTTCTGCATTGACAGAGATGACGCCATGTGCTTGCTCTAGACATAAGGCCTGACAAGGCCTACCCACTTCTATCAACAGGGTTCAGGAGTCCGAGTCGAAAGTACCCCACCCAGAAAAATCACAGACAGGAAACCCACTGTGCTACAGCTCCTCTGTGCGAGAGGCCCTATGAAGAAGAGCTGCAGGAGAAACCCAAAGCCATGAACACAAGCACACTTCCCCTTAAAGGCCCCTGCCCCAGTCACCTACCATCTCCCCCTTAATCATGTCCAGGATGACAGGTAGGTAAGAGTCAACCATCTCCTTGCATGAAGCTGACAGGCTGGAGTCACGAATCCACTCACACGTCTTCTCCAGGTAATGGAGGATCTCCTCCTGCAAGAGGACACAACACAAGGCAAAAGTGACTCCATCAGTGACCCCAGCAACAATCAAGAAGGCCTGTTTGTCCCCTCAGCATCCATATACATAGAAGCCAGGGTTGACAAAGTATACCCCAAACCCCAGTGCTGGGGGAGGTGGGGCAATAAGCTTGTGCATCAGAACAGGCAGATCCAAAGGGGTAGCTGGCCAGACGGTCTAGCTGACACGAGAAGGCTCTGCTTAGTGAGGTAAGTCGAGAGAAACAGTCGACCCCGGCCTCCACATGCCCACACACAGATGAGTAAACCCCCATATCACAAGTACACACTCACAAATGACAGTATGTAAGTGGGTGTGGTGGTACGGGCCCACAATTCCAGCACTCAGATGGCTAAGGCAAAAAGGCAGCAAGCTCAAGGATAGCCTGGGCTACCTAGCAAGACTCTGGGTTAACAAAACAGCCAAGGCTAGAGCCTTTAATCCTAGTACTCTGAAGGCGGAGTCAGGCATAACTTGGTTTGAGGGCAGCCTGGGAATTCTATGCTTCCCGAGCACCAGGCCATAGATGGTACAAATGTACACATGCCGGCAAAACACTCATACACATAGAAAAGAACTACATAAATCTTTTGAAATTAAAAATAAAATCTGTAAGAACAAAACAAACTTGCACCATCAAGCCTGTATGTCCTGACATTGGTGTTTGGCACCCCTTGGGCAGCACTACTCCTCTGTGGACCCACAGAGCCCAGAGCCCCTAGAGACACAGAGCCTCCACCACGGCCCCGCCACCCTCCTCTCCGTACCTTACCTGAGTAGTATTATCCTTCAGCAAGTTCCCAGCTTCGGTGACGACAGTTTTGCATATATCGCAAGGAAGGGATTTCTAAGAGGAAGGAACATGACAGAAAGTTCTGTATGTCTGGACACTTCATATAACGACACTGCCCCTGTAATCCCCCTCCCCCCCGCACCCATGCTGTCCTAATCACTACCAAGCTACTGACCCAGACGCTTCTCAAGCCCCCACTCAAAGCACAGGAAACTTGCTAAGAGAAAGCAATACTCAAACCAGAAGTGAAAGCAACTGAGAACCCACATTATAAAGGTTTGGCCGCAGGAAAATGAGTGATTGACTAGGCCATGTTTAATCAAGTTTCCTTCTCGCCGGGCGGTGGTGGCGCACGCTGTTAATCCCAGCACTTGGGAGGCAGAGGCAGGTGGATTTCTGAGTTCGAGCCCAGTCTGGTCTACAGAGTGAGTTCCAGGACAGCCAGGGTTACACAGAGAAACCCTGTCTCGAAAAACCAAAAAAAAAAAAAAAGGTTCCTTCTCTTGCTAAAATCTCCACTGAGTCAAACTCAGCCCAGCCCACCTGTGGGTTCTAGAATGCCCTGTCACTCTCTGCTTGGCCTCTGAGGTACATAGAAGAATGCACGGGGAGTCTGCCCGTCTCCCTCTACTTCTCAGAGCCCCACAGTAGCATGTCCCACTCATCACCATCAATGTGAAGGCAGCCATCTTCCCCAGTGCGGTTACATCTGGGAATAAAATGGCATAGCTTGCAGTCGCAGACTCTGTCAGTGGTCAGCCTGGGAGGGACAAGGGAAGGTGAGCAGATTGAGTCTGGACTTCCTGAGTGATGAATGCTGGGTTTGCTTGTGCCTGCACCACAACCCACCAGCCCCTCCAAGGAGAGCAGGACAAAGTGCTCTCCACAGACACTGGGAGGCTGCAAAGGGCAGCACGGAGCCGGCACTCACCACTGTGGGCTTGCTCCAGACCATCTGCTGGCAGTGCTTCACGGCCCCGCAGTCCACCGCCGTCTTCACATCTCTGCACAGCACTGCTGAGCCCCCAGAGCAGGTCTTCGGGTCTTGGACAGGGCTGGTCAGAGCTAAAGGAGAACCGAGTGAAGAGGGGCTCCTTTCCAACACGTCCAATGCATAAGTACACAGAGGTAAGGACCAGCTCTGCCTGCCAGATGGGGCTGAGCCATCGCTGGGCCCTCACTAGCCCAAGAACTACAGACTGCATCACAGAATGGCTGGCCGGGTACAGTCTGTCCTAAGTCATGGGACTGACAGGAGGCATGTGTCCTGCCTAGCTCTTAGAAATACTGTCAGGTTTTGAGTCCTCAAAATCTGACTGTAGTGATCTTAGCACTCAGGAGACTGAAGCAGGGGATGGTGAGTTTGAAACTAGCCTGGGCTACACAGAGGATTTTTATCAGACACAGAAGATGGGATAGCATGAGGACCAAACTCTGGCAGATATCAGGATGCTGAACTAACCTCTGATGCAAACAAGAGGCCCTTGGCTTCAATCAAACACACAAACCCCATGGCCCTCAGTCACACTGCTTCACCTTGGTCACCCAGGGAGTCCACGCCTGCATCCTGTAAACCTGTACCCCACACAGGGACCCATGAGCAGGCTCTTCCTAAAGACTAAGGGAATGAATGGCAGCCTTCACTGTTGGAGCTCCTTTGAGGTTCTCTGAACAGTCTGAGCCAGCTCACATGCCTGACAGCCCGTACCTGTTCAGATACCAGCACACGGTCCTACATCTTCTGCCCACACTCCAGCCTTCTTGGCCAACACACACACACACACACACACACACACACTTACAAAGGCATCTTGTTCTCAAGCTCAACTTCCCAGAGGCCAACCCAGGCTGAAAAGAGTAGTGGGAGGTCATTTGGCAAAAGTTCCTAAGAGCTAATGAGCTACAGAGCCATGTTCCAAAACAAAAACCACATCGCCTGGTGCTATCCCCAGTGAGGAAAAAACATGGTGCCCAGTGACAGGCACGTGAGGAACCAGAGACCAACAGGCTCTCCGACCCGGCACTCCCATCGTCACCGGGGACTGGCTCCAATGACCAAAGCCACCAGGTTTCCGGGAACCTGGCCTGCTATCACAAGCCCAAGCCACAGCGGACCCTGTGGTTGTTTTGCCTTCCAGGAACTTGACACAGAAATCACATTTGGTCAGCCTGCTTTGGTCTGGTGACTGAGGTCTGAAAGGAACCCTGACCCAGATCCAGGTAACAAACTCAGCGTCTTATTCAATCCCCAGCACACTATCCGTGAGCTGTCCCTAAGACAGAGGTCCACCACCCTATGGGCAACATGCCAGCAGTGGCTAAGGATCTGCGGGCACAGGACAGAGGCTCACACCTGCGCTTTAACCACAGACCTAAGGCTGCAGCAGTGAGAAGGGAAGACGGACGGCAGAGCACGCCACTAGAAAACGAAATGAAACATTGAGCTGTGGGGGCACGCCTATAAACCATACAGTAGGGAGGTGGAGGAAGGAGAATGGTCTGAGTTGTGAGCCTCTTATCTCAAAGGGAAAACAATGTAGGGGAGAGATTGGCTCAGTGGGTGAGGGTGTGACAGCAAGCTTGACAATCCAGGGTGAACCCCCAGGACCACATGGTAGGAGAGCAGGGAAATATCTCAGAGTCACGCATGGCAGCTTTCAAAACAGGCGAGGGAGCTGTCCTGCCTATGGCAGGGGAGTGGAACTGTTCTGGATGTTTCTAGATCCCAGAGCACTGTGCAACTACGGTTTAACTTAGAGGGCCACCCTTAACCCAGCAAGGGACACAGCAGAGAAAGAGTTGGGTTGTCTTGCTAGGCACTGACATCCAAGCTCTGGGCACTTATCAATGACTGGATAATAACTACCTAGTGCTGGACATGGCTCAGCGGCCGGTACCACACACTGTTCTTGCAGCAGACATGAATTAATACCTAGAACTCACTTCAGGAAGATCTAACTCACAGAGCAGTGGTGGCGCACGCCTTTAATCCCAGCACTTGGGAGGCAGAGGCAGGCGGATTTCTGAGTTCAAGGCCAGCCTGGTCTACAGAGTGAGTTCTAGGACAGCCAGGGCTACACAGAGAAACCCTGTCTCCAAAAACAAACAAACAAAAAAAAAAAAAGGGAAGATCTAATTCTTCTGACCCCCATGGGTACCCAGTCATATATATATATAAATCCATGTAATCAAAAATAAAAAATCTTTTAAAAAAAAATGGACCCCCAACCACTTTTTGACCAGTTCTCTGTTCCCTGGCCACATTCTGGCCTCCAAACCTGCAACATTCAGTCCTTAAAACCAACTTCCTTCTCAGGCGGTTGGCCAGCTGCCTCTAAGAATGTTCTTAGACTGTTTGCCGGAGCTCCTAGCAGGCTCTGATTCAACCTGCTGTTACCCATGTCCTTGTAGATATGAACAGCACTCAGCACACGCAAGTTAAACTCTACACTTCAAGGGCCTGGCCCAAGAATCAAAGCTGCAACGGGTTTCCATTTGGGGTGGGGACCGTTGTCTTCCCTTCCCCTTCAGTCTTCTGAGACAAGGTCTCCACATACAGGGTCGCCTCAAACTCAAGTCCTCAGCCCTCAGTGCTGAGATGAAGAGGTATGCCACCATGTCTGACTCTGGCTTTACTCCTAGCACTTGTGAGACTAACAAAGGCCTCTGTGAGTTCAAGGCCACCTTGACACACACATAAACACACAAACACACACAAAGGTTCCAGGCCAACCAGGACTACCAAGTGAAACCCTGGCTAAATAACAATGGTGACATTTGCATGTCAACCCAGCACTGAAGTCTAAGGAAGGAGGACTACTGGGGCTAGCCTGGGGCAGTCTCAAAAGCACAAAACCAAGGCTGGGCATGGTGATACACAACCTTAATCCCAGCACTGGGAGGCAGTGGCAGGGCCATAGTGAGATGAGACAGAAGCCATCTACAAAGGTCGATACAGCTCAGCGGCAAACAGAGTGCTTGCCTAGCACATGTGGGAACCAGGTTCAATCCTCAGTCCTAGCAAATAATGTAATAACAAACTAACCTAAAATAAAACTAGGTATCAACAGAATTATGTGGTATTAAGGATAGCTGTCAGGAGCCAGGTTCCATGGCAGACCCAGAAGCTAGACTCAAAAACCACTCCCAGAGAGCTGATAAGATGGCTCAGCAGGTAAAGGTGCTTACTGTCACGGGGGAGGGGGGTGGGAGGTGGGAATGTTCTAACCCCACTGGGGAAAGACCTGACTCTCACAACTTACACACTGTGGAATGTGTCTACACGTACAAGTATTATTAAAAAAAAAAAAAAAACACTCATAGAAGTCAGATGTAGTAGTTTATACCTGAAAGCCCAGTAATTGGGAGACTAAGGCAGGGGGATTATGGAAACTAGCTGGTACTTAACAAGATCCTGTCTCAAAATGAATCAGCCAGGATGACAGGATGGCTGAGTGTGCTTGCTGGTAAGCCTGGCAGCTGGGGTTAAATGCCTGGACCCCATACGCTAGGAGCCCCCCCCCCCCCCCCGCAAGCTGCCTCTGACCTCTGCATTCACAACATGGCACAAGTGCATTCACAACATGGCACAAGTACACTACCTCCCACCCGCCCTCAACCCCTGCCCTACACATACGCAAGTAAAACACAAGGCTGGGAGGGGGAACCGATCGGAACCTTTTGTGGTCCAGGCACTCTTGAGACATCTTGAAAGATTTAAAGCTTCATCACCAACCCTGAGCAACGTCTAATTAGACATGGAAGAGACACGGCCCGCCCGCCTCTCAGTCTAGCTCTGTCACTTGCTATCCAAACGGCCTTAAGTGACCGACTGCTCTTCCAAGCTTGTGTGTGCACCCTTAAAGCCAAGCTTCTGCTGTCAGGGGACTGAAGAATCAAGATGATCTAATCACACACAAACACTTCAGCTGCCTGAGCTCACCGCAACCACCACCCCTCATCTCCCGGGGACTGGAACTGGCAGCCTTTGCCAAGCCAGCCTGGCTGGAGCAGCCTGGCCCTTACTTAGGTGGAACTCACTCCTAGTCACATGCCCTGGGGACCGTGGTCTCCTAAATCTGCAAATAAGGCATTAATAGTACCTGCTTCAAGGGACCTGCAAGCGTCACCTGACACCTGTAAAACATGTGCAGTCACACAGTGAGTGCGTGCCACTGTCATCTGCAGCTCACGGCACCAGGTCCTCCTGGTGACCCATTCTCTTGATTAGAACTGGATATTTAATCAGACATGAGAGCACAGAGATCTGTAAGCCAACAAGTGTAGCCCAACAACCTCAGAGGCTGTTAGCGGCTGACCCCAAGCCCCAAGAGTCAAGCAAAGGAAAGTGAGCCCAGGACACCTGTCAGGAGCTAAACAAGTTCCACAGAAGCCACAACAAGGGCCCCCCCACCTGGCAAGAAACAAACAGTGCCACTGTGACCCTTAACACTGGGTAGTGGCTACCTGCTGAGCACACTCACGAACTCCCCACACCAGACTCACTGTTTGGAACATACCTGGAACTTCACACGCACATGTATATGCATGCATGTCACGAGTGTGCATGCATGTATGTGTGAAGTTCAATCATGAGTGTCCCTGCTCAGGAATCAGTCACCTGAGTCAAAGCCCCTCTCACTAGGACCTGGGACTCACGTGTTACCATATTTCCTTGACTGACCAGAAAGCCCCAGGATCCCTTTGTCTCTGCCTCCCCGTGCTAAGACTAGACACCACAGTTGGTGGCTTGCGGGTTCTAGGGATCAAACTTAGACCCTCATGCTTGCTAAGCCTCCCCTCCAGCCCAGCAATGTAGAAACATTTTGCCAGACTACAGAAGCTTCTCCTTTTCTGGAAGGGCAAGGACTACAGCCTGATACCATCCAGGACCGAAACCCCTGCTCAGCTGTATACTAACCCCAATGACAACCTGCTCACGCTAATCATCTGCAAAAGTAGGAATCATCTCTAGACCATCTGTGGAGATGAAACTAGAAAGCATATGAGGGCCTCTGGTCCCTGGGAAGCTCTGAGATCTACGTGGCCAAGTGTAAACCGTGGGCCTGGACAGGAACCCAAAGAGAGAGAGGCTCATGTTCTAGAATTTATATTTTAACATAAAACTGTTTTTCCCTGGGTTACTTTTAAAATCAGAATAAGCCTTACAACTGCTTAAACAGCTACTATTCTGTAAGAAGACAAGCCATTCCCAGCGTACTGACGGCAGGAGAGAAGACTGTTCTTTTCAGTCTCCTATGCAACAGGGTCTGTTCATCTGTTCATGAGAGGCCACTCATTACATCTACATGAAACTTAGATGCAATGTCTGGAACCTCATCAGCCTTCTTGAACCATGAAGGAAAAAAGGCTGCAAAGCGTGAAACGGAGTCTCTAGACCGCCAGGCTCCCAGGAGACTGTTAGACTGTATGGGACTTCAGGAGTTCTAACTTTAGAACCTGGTTTCTGCAGTCGGAGCTACGTCCTACTACTGTGCATGCATAATCAATCAGTTTGTTCACCAGAACATCTCCACACAAGTCTTTATCATACATGAGGCTTGCCCCCACTGCGGGCACCACCCTGTCTAGAACAGGTACCTGCTCGCTACTGGACAGATAGCCTCTGTATCTGGACCGTCCTCCTGCCCCCTTCCTTTAACAATTTTATGTAACCTGTGCTAATACCAATTGAATTTAGTTACCAAAAGAGTAAGAGAAAATGTTCAGCCTCCCTGAGTAACTACATTCCACAGCTTACTGTATCTGCTGCCTGGGGAATGCATCACCATGGCAACAGCAGAGTTGCTTAGAAACAGGAGAGGCAGAGTGGCCTTCAGTCCCGTTTGCAGAAACTCCTCCAGGGAGATCAATACACAGCAGTGCCAGCCTCTCCCCTCAGCCGGGCTTCCAAATGCCTTCACTGGCATTGCAACTTGTCTCCTCGAGTCCTGTTTACAGAACCCGAGACATGTGTAGCCCATTCTGACTCTGTGAGAGCCCAACTCAAAAGAAAGAGATCCTGTCAAGCTCTTCTTTCGAATGGCCACACATCAGGTGATGAGATGAACTTCCATATACTTAGATAAGATTGCAATATTTTCTGGCCATGAGCACACCCTGTCCTGAAGGAAGGCTCCAGCAAGGTGAGAAGGTACAGGTGAGAGCCAGAGAGAGGCTCAGCAGCGTGTTTCCACAGCCTTGGCATGGTTCTGGAACCTCAGGAGAGCTGCTCATCCATTACAGTGCTCCACCGCAGGGCCAGCAAGTTGCAGGTTGGGAAACAGACTCAGTTAATCAGTCAGTCAGCCCTACCCACCAGCATGGACCCCTGCACACCAGACTATGCAGCCCTGGCACTGGCACTTCTGAAGATGACCCACCAGACACATCAAGAGGGGAATGCTTGACCTGTGTGGCTGCTCACAGTGAAGGCCTCAGACCCAAATGCCACCTACAATATCTATCACCCTGGGCTTCCTTTGAAAACTGAAACCTAACATTTCAACCCTCTTCTCCTGACCTAAGTTAAGGCTGGCTGCTAGAATGGCCCAGCATTCAAGCTGGTTGCTTGGCTGGCTCTCCCACTGCTGTCACGAGGACTAAGCCACACTGCCTTGAGAAGAAAGCGCTTGAGCTGCCTCGGGAAGGGCTGGATACTCTGGATGTAGGCCCTGGCTAGAAGCTGTTCAAGATACTGTCTTAAAGACAAGTCCCAGAGACCTCAGAGAGATGCAGGAGGAGGGCCTCAAGCTCCTCAGGACACCGATCGCTTTCCAGGAGCATCTAACATGTGGCCCAACCACTGAACACAGAAGCAGCTGTGTTAAAATAACACCAGCCAGGTGTCAAGTGGTTTGGGGAGGAGTATAGAGGGCTCAGTGGTGATGCACTTGCCTGGTGTGCACAGATGCCGGGTTCCATCCCCACAAACACGCACAGCTACATGTGCACAGCCCGATGCACACATATGAGGGACCAGGGGAGCAACGCTGACAGCAACAATCCACAAAACAAGAGCTCTCTGGAGCCTGTGTAAGGGTCCTGAGGGAAACCTCCCCTACTCCCTGGGATTTTAATTAGGTTCTTAACGCTACCAGCATGGACAACGTTCCTGGTGACATTCTCATGCATCATGGCAGTCTGCTCGGAGCCCTCCCCTTGCACCACCCACTCAAACCAAACTGAGAACCAGAGAGGGAACTGCTGATTTCTAGAACTGTGGGGAAAATTAGTTCCCCAAATTATAGTTGCTTCCCTTTTCAGATCTGCCTCGCTTCCTGGGTCCTACAACCTACAGAAAAATGATCTCCCACAGGCACTGAAGGGGACGTTCATCCTGCCTGACCACAAATGACAAAGCTAGCATTTCACCTCAGCCCAGAGAGTCATTCTGGATTTGTCAACTCTCAGAAACAACGTCTTAATGTTACCATCAGAACATAATATTTAATCCTGATAAGAGTTTTGGTGAGCCCAGCATGAGAATGCCAGCCCACGATCCCAGCTATTTGGAAGACAGAGGCGAGAAAACAAATTCAAGGCCTGCCAAGGATACAGGACATGGGTTCAAAGACAGTTGATAACACTTATTGAGACCCTGTCTCAAAATAAGAGAACTGGGAATGTAACCTAGCGGTAGGGTGACTGATTGCTTAGCAGGACTACCAGGAGGGATAAGACAGAGAAGCAGACAGACCAGATATGGCAGCAAACAGCTGTAACTCTAACACTAGAAAAAGAAGAAGACTGCCACTGGTTCAAGGCCAGCAGTAACCACATAAGACCCTGTCTCAGTCTCCCTCTGCGAGCCTGGGTTCAATCCCAAGCTCTGAGGATGAAGAGAGCTGACACTATTTTATTTGTATGTATGAGCAGAAGTGTCAGTGGAGGCCAAGAAAGGGCACCCAGTTCCCAGGAACTAGGGCTCCAGTATGGACACTGGCAATCAAACCCTGGTCCTCTCCAAAAGCATCCAGTGCTCCTAAGCCCTGGGCCAAGTCTCCAGCCCCAATCACATCTCTCTGTCTGTGCATGCTCTCTCCACAGCAGGCACTGGAGGTCAAAGAACAACCTGAGGGAGGAGTCATTTATTTCTCTTCCTTTCTCCACGTGAGTCAAGGGCAACAAAGCCTAGAGTGTAAGCTACAGACACAGTGAGCAGCTTCCCAGTAATGCTCAGAGGAAGAAGCTGAAGGGCTCCAGGGCAAGGAGAGGCCAGTTCAGGGAGAGCAGAGCTCCAGCTCTGTGTGAGCGGACTTAAAGAACAGGAGAAGGAAGAGGCTGCAGGGTGGACTCAAGCTCACACACACTCTATAAAAACCTGTGTGCATGTGTGCATGCACGTGGAGGTCAGCCAACTTACAAGTTCATCCCCCGCCCCCAACTATGCGAGTCCTGGGGATCAGACTCAAATCTTGGAGGCAAGAAATTTCACATGCTGAGCCATCTTACCAGCACATCAGCACCAGGACCACTACACACACAAACACACACACACACATCACATAACCACTTTTAAATAGCTAGGGGACATGACAATTAGACAAGAATACTAAAACAGAAAATGAGACTACTGGGTAATTTGGTAAAAATCTGCAAAGTCTGCAATCTGGTCAATAAATTAGTGTCTTCCCTAAGCCCCACCCTGCCCGCCTACCCTGTAATGACAAAGCAAATTGCAAGCCAGGAGGAGATTCTTCCTCCAGGGAGAAGCAAATAGCCTCCTTTATCCCTGTTGCTTAAGCCAAAAATGAAAGCAGCACACAGATTGAGCTAGGTGAGGGGTTACAGGAACTGGAGGTACTGTCTTTGTAACTAACTCCTCTGAAAACCAAAAGCATTGGAGAGCAGGAGTGATTCCTGCTGAGGCAGGAGGATTACCAATAGTTCCAGACCAATCTGGGCAACACAGTGAGTTACAGCCAGAGTGGACGCTGTCTTATGAAGGAAATATAAAAGAAGACAGCAAGCAGGGCTGAGGGGCCACTGTTGTCTATGATTGATTAGCACCCAGGCCAGGCAGAGTCACTGACAGGAGACCGACTCTCGGAACCTATTTCTCAACCTGGTCACTGAGAACACGGGATTCCTGTAATCCTCCTACCACTTTTCTGTGTGTCTGAAAAGACCAAGAAGCAAGAAGAGCCCTCGTGCTACCATTTCTCGAGAGTCTGCAGGTATAGCTCCATATAGCTCTGAAGAGGAAACGGGGAGTTGGGGAGGCACACAGAGTGCTTACTGAGGCGGGGAGACAGGAGGGGGGAGACGATCGGTCTGGGCTAGTTAGTCCTTGAGTCTGTTTTCTGTATGCGTCTATGTGTATGGGGAAGCCATACTTGGGACCTGAACAGATGTATTCCAGGACCCAGTCAGTGACAACAGGTTTAGATCCAAGTGTTTAGATACCTTAAAGCAGTTGGGATCCACTGATGTGGGGGTGTTAAGGCTGGCCTGGTAGTTGAACCTGGTAGTGACTGGCTAACGACTTATTTTCCTAACTCTGTAATTATGCCTAGCAAACACATTCTCAATAAGTCATTTAAATCCGTAGCTAATCTAGAGCATCCCTTGAAATGAAAGAGGCCAGGGAAAATCACCAAGCCAAGGGCAGAGGCGTCACTATGCTGCTTCTGCTGGTGGGACAAGAACAGAGACAATCTGATAATATCAGCATGGCGCAGTGGACAGTACTTTGCCAAGCTAATTGATGAAATCCTCAGGGCAGCGAAGTGAGAGTGTAACAAGAACACTCGTGGCATATGAAGAAATCAGGAGGTTAAGTACCTGGCCTAAGGCCACACAGTGTTGGCAATGAGATACCGCTCTGCTCCGCTGTCTCATACCCAACCTGGACTACCAAACTCAAAGTTGGGCGTGGCTCTGCACACCTGCAAATCTCCACTTGGGAAGCAAAGGCAGAAAGACTGCAAATTCATAACAAATTTCAGGCCAGCCAAGACTAGATGGCAAAATCCTGTCTCAAAACCTAGACTCCAAAGGACTTTATTCTGAACCCTCATTGGATCTGGAAAAAAAAACAATAAAGTAACTAGTGCTTTTACAAAGTCTCCACCCAACCAGTACACCTACCACTGGTTTGGTTCTGACATACTTTCACTTTGTAGACTGGGATGGACTCAAGAAACTGCCCCTCTGCTCCGAGGGCTGGGATTAAAGGAGTCTCTCTATGCAGAGTGACTGTCCTGAACTTCTACACAGACCAAGCTGCCCTCAAACTCAGAGACTCATCCACCTATGCCTCTCAAGTGCTTCGATTAAAAGCCTGCAAGACTGCACCCAGCTGCACCCGCATTTTAAAGTTGGAAGCTGCTGGGAATCCAGCTCCATAGTAAAGTGCTTGCCTGGCATGCACGGGGCCCTGGCTGCAATCAGTACCACCTTCAAATACACTACTAAATAAAACAGTGTAATTTGAAACTAGGCACAAGGATACAGCACACGCCGATAGCCTCAGTACTGGAGAAGTACAGCAAGCAATCAAGGCCAAAAAGGAGGCTCTGAGTTCAAGGCTGACCCTGAGCCCCATATGGTAGCGCTCCTCTTCATTCCCACAAGTCAGGAGGCAGAGGCAGGGGAATCTCTGTGAGTTCATGACCAGCCTGATCTACAGAGTGAGTTCCAGGACAACAGTGGGACCATGTTTCAAAAATAAATAAATAAATATTAAGATTCAGCGAGGGGTGTGGCTCGATGGGAGAGCAGGTGCTTAGTATGCACAGTCCTAAATTCAACTCCTGGTACCAAAACCAAAACCAAAAGCAAGCAGGTCAATGTAACTGGTGCTGTGTCTGTTCTTTTTACAGAAAATCCTGAAGTCCGTTGTTGTGCCTTACTTAGCATGTGAGAAGAAGCCCTGTGTTCAATCCCCAATAACAGAGATGGTAGGAAATCTTTAACTGCCTGCCCGGTGGCCAGCTAGGAAACAAGGCTTAGAGCCGAGAAGCCAAGACTCCAGAACTCATGCCAACTGCCTTCTTCAAAAAACAGCCAGCCATTATCCAAGCAGCAGGCTCTGGCCTTAGGGACTTCCCAGGAATTGTCATTAGACACTGTCCCCAATCCTATAGAGCAACAACCTGCCCTTCCTCTTCCTGTCCAGTTCAGATCCTGCCAAGAGCCTTGATGATCCAGTTTCACAGGAAAACAATGGGAGTCGTAGGGTTAAGAGCAGAGGGTGCTTGCCAGGCACATGTAAGCCCCTTGCGTTCACAGCATCATAGACAAACACAAGCTAGATTCTCCTTTGTCCTAGACAATTCCATCCAACTCAGATCCAACACATTTCTGAACAACCTGTCAAATATACTTCAAGAACTTGACAAGACGGGCTAGGCAGGTGGCTGTTTGGCTGCATAAGCCCCAGGGCCTGAGTTCTGATCCCTAGCACCCACATAAACAGGGAGTGGCCACACCCTCACCTAGCACTGTGGGGGAGGACATAGAAGGATGGCTGGGACTTGCTGACCTCTTTCCTGGGCTCAGTGAGAGATCTGGTCTCAAGGGAATACAGAAAAGCGTATAGAGTGTGCGTGACGGTTTCCTCCAGCCTTCGAGAGGCCTGCATACCCCACGCTGCACAGACACCCACCCAAACCACAAAACTGAGACGCTAGGCATGGTGGCTCACCTGCAATCCCAGCACTCCCATATGTGAAAAGGGGATTGTGTTCAAGGTTAACCTGTGCTGCACAGTAAATTAGAGCCCAGCCTGCCTAGAGTACAAGCCGAAACCTGTCTTTAAAAAAAAAAAAAAAAAAAAAAAAAAAGCATTACCTTTTGCTAAACAGGATTTACTTGGCAGGTCAAACTGGGGGTTCCTGTTGCTATTCATAACTTAAGCAAGCCAAGTTACAAAGTCATGTGCTAAAACACCTCAGAGAACACACTGCCTCGGAGTGCACAAACATCAGTAAGAGGTTAGCCACAGCCCCAAGGACAACAGCACTGCCATCTCGGCTTTGGTGAGAGCATTTGTCCCATGCCACCTCTCTATGCTCAGCTGGCCAACTCTGGCCTACTTTTTCCCACTGGAGCAACCCCCAACTGCATGTCCTGGCCCTGCACGAAGATCTGGCACTGGGTGAGCAAAGATGTTTCCTGCAAGCAGGCAAGACGCAGCATGGAGTCAGGGGGCTGCCACTCCAGGCAGCAAATGATGCCCTGTGCTGGTTCAGGTTAGCCTGCCACCACCTCTGGAAAATGTGTGCATCGAAATTAACACTCAGCACAGGCTTTTGGGAGATTAATAATTTTAATGTTTGTCTCTGTGTGCACATGAGGTGTGGGGAGAGGGGGGGAGCCATGAACATCTGCACTTGTGTTCTGGAGATCAAAAGAAAACCCGCCAGAGTCAGCGCTCTACCATGGGGCCTGAAAATGGGCACCTGTCCTCACTGCTTATGAAGAGGTTAAACTGACTTTTAATTCTTTTGCCATGCCTTTGTTTTCTGTCTAGGTGGGAGGGCCGAAGAGTAATCAAAAACAAGTGTCTGTACCTCCAGGACTTTGTGAAGACTGGATGGGACCTGGAACATACTAAGCACTCAGAACATCACGAAAGGGCAAGCTACGAAACCGCTCAAGTTTGAGTGGCACTGTGAACAACAGTAGTGCCACACAGAGCCCAGAAGCCCTAAGATCCTCAGGGAGTACAGTGGGCTCAGAGCATCAGAGACTTTACCAACAATTCAACATGCAGTCAAGACAAGCTACCATTCTTTCTGTTATCAGAGTGACCTTGGCGTGATGCTACAAGCCTGAAGTTAGACCAAGGCCATCATAGGACCCTCCCACCTACCTAAGAGCTCAAAGAAGAGGGGACCCAGTTAACCAGACTGCAATCAAATGAAATGTGTGTGTGTGTGTGTGTGTGTGCATTAGAAATAGTTTCCATGGAAACAGGTAAGGGCTATAGTGTGACTTGGTAGAGGATGCTAGTCTACCATGTGTTATGGTCCAAGTTCAACGACCTCCACACTACAGAAAGAGAAAAAAGAAGTCTGGTTTTGGTGGTGTGGGTGAATCAGAACTCATGAGTTATGCATGTATGACACAGTGGCAGCAGGACCCAGTGCATTTCTTTTCATTTTTCTTGCAACAAAATCTCAATACATAGTCCAGAATACCCTTGAGCTTTTTCTGTGTAGCCCAGGCTACCTCAAATTCCAAGATCCTCCTACCTCAGCTTTCCAAGAGCTGAGATCACAAGTGTTTACTACCCTAACCTGATCAAAACTTTTCTTTTAAGCACTTTGTAATACCCACTTAGGAGGCAGCAGATCATGAGTTGAAAGTCATTCCCAGCAGCATAGCAAGTCCAAGGCTAGCTTGGGCTACAAAAGAGTTAAAGGCCACTTTGGGGTACTTAGCCAGAGATAGAGAAAGGCCCCTTCTACACTACAAATAAGCAGACCCTGAAGTTGAGGGTTCCTTTGGTGGGCTTTGACCTGAAAATATAGACTTGAGAGGTGCCCCTCTATAGGGATTAAAATCTCAATTCACAGTGTCTGTGCTCCATCATGACTAAAATGAGACTAAGGCAAGACAGACTAAGACAGACCAGCCACAGCACACCAGGTAGTCTCCCCTAGAACCAAGTGATGGAGCCGGTCCCCTGGCGCTTCCCTGGCAACCTGCAGTGCTTTTTAAAAACCATCGGAATCATCAGAAACATTTGCTACAAAATCAAGGCTGGCCACTGGCTTTGCCAGATCAAACAGAAAAAATTAGAGTTCCAATGCAATGAGGATCACAAAACTCCCTCCAAGACCTACTAAGCTCCCGAGTTCACACAGAAGCCAAGTTCACCGCCCGCCCTGGCAGACACGCAGGCGCTTCCTGCAATTCCTATATGGGTGCAGTCGGGGGCAGAGGTCACCGGACGACCTGACCTGCAGGATGGGGCTTCAGGCCATGTCTATCATCTACGCCAGGACCGGGACAACACAGCGGCGGGAAAGGTCACCGAGTCCCACCTCCCCCAGGCCCCAGCCCAGAGAGAAGCGCAGTCATCCGCGAGGCCTTGCACAAGGCCTGCACACACGGGACCCGCCGTCTCCCCGACCCGGGGGAGTCGTCCCCACTCGGGTTTTCCGAGAATCGGGAACAGGTCCCCTCAGGCACCAGCTCCGATCTGCGCCTGCGCAGAGCGCGGCCTGGCCAAGCGCTCCCGGAGAAGCGAGCTGAGGGCGAGGCCCGTGCGACAGACCTGCCCGGTTCCCGGGACCCAGGGAACGCTACAGTGTCCTTCTCTACCAGACCAGAGGGCCCTTCGGAGCTCACCGGTGACCAGAAGGCTGGCGAGGAGGGCGAGAGCGTACATGGCGCCGCTTCACTCCGCAGGCTGCAATGCAGCTCGTCAGCTGACCCGGCGGATATAAATCTACCCCCAACCCCGCCGCAGACGCTACTGCGCAGGCGCGGGCCCCGCCCCAACTGGGCGCAGCCTGACTCAGCGTCGCGCAGCGCGCCTGCGGGGAGGGAGGATGCGAAGAGGACCCGCTGAAGTGCTCTGCCTGGGGAGGGTGGTCGGGGAGGCGCGGGAGGTGGTAAAAGAAAGCCTTATCTGGTGAGTAAATCAAGGTCAGGCGCTGAACGGTATCTAACTTGCTTCTTTCCCTTTGCAATGTGAGGAATCTAGCTGAAGGCCGGTACCAAGCCCTGAACTGCATCTTTTTTCTTTTTCCTTTTTTTTTTTTTTTTTTGGTTTTTCGAGACAGGGTTTCTCTGTATAGCCCTGGCTGTCCTGGAACTCACTCTGTAGACCAGGCTGGCCTCGAACTCAGAAATCCGCCTGCCTCTGCCTCCCAAGTGCTGGGATTAAAGGCGTGCGCCACCACCGCCCGGCCCCTGAACTAGCCCCCTAGCATCTTTTAAAAATAAATAAATAAAATTTTAAAAAATTGGTTGTGGGTGGTGGGGGAATCCCTCAGTTGTTAAGAACACTTGATGCTTTTTCCCAACACCCGTGGAGTTGGGGGTGAGGGGCCATGTCACAACCACCTGCAACCCCAACTCCGACTCCAGGGAATGTGACACCTCCTGGTACACCTGCAGTCGTACACATCCCACATACAGACACATATTCGTAACTAGCAATGAAACACTTATTATTATTATTAGGCTGGGTTGGGGGGGCGCCTTTAATCCCAGCATTTGAGAGGCAGAGGCAGATAGATTTCTGTGAGTTCAAAACTAGCCTGGACTACAAAGCAAGCTTTAGATCAGCGAGGGCTACACAGTTGAGCTCCTGCCTCTAAAACAAAAAGTCACTACCAGACTGGCACGGTAGATGATGTCTGTGACTCCAGCACTTGGGAGATTGAAGCAGGAAGCTGTAGAGTTCCAGGCCCAACTGGGCTGCCGGTTTTGAGACCCTGTGGAGGAGGAGGAGGAGGAGGAGGAGGAGGAGGAGGAGGAGGAGGAGGAGGAGGAGGAAGAGGAGAAGGAGGCACCACCACCAGGAGCAGCTGCTGCCAAGCATGGCCGCTCAGGCTGTAATCCCAGACTGACATTAGGATCGTCGTAAATTCAGGTTAGCCTGAGCTATGGGGTAAATTCAAGGTCAGTCAGAGCTAGAGTGAAACCCTTCAGTCAAAAAACTGAGGGAGAGGGCAGAGCCCAACCGTTTCTGGGGATCTGTAGGCAGGTAATGGCTGCTGGGGACAGGAGACATTTTCTTCAGTCAACAGGAAGGTCACATACACACGAAGGCATGAAAGAGGGAGTAGCTGATCCGTTCGACACGAGGGGGACGAGGCCAAGTAATGGGGGTGACCATGATCAGATGTATTCATTCTGTACAAGCATGGAGATGTCGTTATAAAACATGTTACTGTATGTAAGCCATGCAGTCCAACAGCATTTTGTTGAATGGCAAGCCAGGCAAAATGGCTCAGTGAGGAAAGGCACTCGCTGCCCAGACTGAAACCTGAGTTCAATCCCTGGGACCCACATGATAGATGAGGCAAACCAACTTGTGCAAGCTGTCCCCGATTTCATTTGCCACCATGACGTATGTGCCTACACACACACATACACACACACACACACACACACACACACACACCCCAATAATATAATAGGTAAATGTAATTTTTCAAAAGCTTAACAAGATGGGGAAGCTACAGCCACTAGAAAAGGGAACAGAAGGAAGTGAGCCAGAATTAGGGAAACCCACTGAGATTGTAACAGCAGAATCTTCCTCACCCTCACCTCTCCTTCCTGGACCCTCCCCAACACATTCCAGCCCAGGTGAGGAAAATCAAGTGGCCCAGAAAACCACTCACCACTCTCTGCAGCTGGCCCTGGGGGTCACACACACACACACAGACACAGACACACACACACCCAAGAACAGTACCACCCCCAGGCAATGTGAGGACAGGACTTACAGCACATTGGCACAAGCCCTTAGAGGTTATCAGCCCCTACTGTCATCTTACTAATGGGAAAAGTAAGGCCTGGGGAAAGAAAGAAACAATCATCTGAAATCACGCAGCATCTTGGGCAACAATCTTGTCTGGAAGCAGGTCTGCTGACTGAGGGGAAACCCAGCCCTTTTCCAGCCTCCCGCAGCCTGCTCTCCCTTCCTAGACACACAGGCCTCAGACTCCCCTCTTCAGTTCCTCATAGCAGCTCCCACTTCCCCTGGGGAGCACAGTGAGGAAGTGGGCATTGAGCAGGATACTGAGCGGCTGAAGAGAGCTGGAAGATTTGCTCTTGCAGATCATGGTGGCTCCGTGCTAAAGAGGCAAGGAGGAAAGAGAATCAGACTCTTCAACTAGCCTCTGGCACATGCCAAGTTTGAGACCAGCCTAGGACACAGGAGACGCCATGTCAAAACTCACCATGTGAGTTTGTATACACAGTGAGTGTATTATCACAATTTTTTGCCAAATCAGTGGGTATCTAAATTATCTATAAAATTCTTCTTAGAGCCAGGCAGGTGGCCTGTCTTTAAGCACAGTACTTGGGAGGTGGAGATGGGACTTAAAAGACCCTGTAGTCTCAGAGTGGGGGTAAGGGGTGGAGAAATGTTGAAATGGCTTAGTGACAGTTTCCCCCCAAGCTTGATGACCTAAGTTCAACTCCTGGGACCTGCACAGTGGGATGAAGAAGAAAAAATGATACTCAAAAGTTGTGTTCACAGCCAGGCAGTGGTGGCGCACGCCTTTAATCCCAGCACTTGGGAGGCAGAGGCAGGCGGATTTCTGAGTTCGAGGCCAGCCTGGTCTACAGAGTGAGATCCAGGACAGCCAGGGCTATACAGAGAAACCCTATCTCGAAAAACCAATAAATAAATAAATAAATAAATAAAAATTAAACCTCAAAATATGAAGTAAATAAATGAAGAATTTTCCTGATCTGGGCATAGGCATTAAGAACTGTGAAGCCCTTGAGAACTTTTGCCTGGTCCAGCTGTTCTAGGAACCCGCAGAGATGCACTTATTGGAAGTGTTCACAAAGGGCTCTTTATGCGAGGCATGGAACCCAGAAGGATCCCAATGGCTGAGGGTGCAGGGGTGGTAAGGAAACAGCTGGTGAGAGCAGTATACAGAAACTGTCTACGAGCAAAAGGCAGACATAGCAAGACTGGTGTGTGCAGCCAGCCTGCAAGGTAACATGATTCCAACAAACATTTGGCAAAGCAGGGCCCCAAAGCTCTATGTTAGAACCGAGCCCTCCCAGACTTCCCAGGGTGCCAGCATAGCTGGCCCCTTCCAATCCTAAAGCCTCACAATGAGAGACCATGCTGTAGTATCTTCTGCGAAATGCAGGGTTCTGGTCAGTGGGTTTGATATGTCTGGTCTCCCTATGTAGTTCATTCATTCAGGCTAGCCTGGGACTTGTCATCCTACAAAACACTGGACAAGCACCTGATGTTTCAACAACTGCGGGAGGGGCCGGGGTCCACCTTCTCAGGGAGCCTTTTCCCAGCACAGAGAGGAGAGTTGGATGGTCCTTCCTGACAGGACAACCTGCAGAGGAGATAAGTATCAAGTGAAGGGAGGGAGGGAGCCAGGCACTGTGGTCAGGAGAATCTCACAGCTGACTTACTAGCAATCAAGCTGTTAGCAACAAGGTCTTTTCTGCTGCCCTGACTTGATAACGACCAGATGCTTTATTGATACAAGTTTTACAGAACAAAGACCGCTTGATTCTCCAAGCGGTACAGAATATATGTTTGTCTTTACACTACATGTCCAGGGTTTCAAGTTCAGTCACAATTAGAAAATACAAGCAGAGCCAGGCAGTGGTGGCGCACGCCTTTAATCCCAGCACTTGGGAGGCAGAGGCAGGCGGATTTCTGAGTTCAAGTCCAGCCTGGTCTACAGAGTGAGTTTCAGGACAGCCAGGACTACACAGAGAAACCCTGTCTCGAAAAAAACAAAAACAAAAGAAAATACAAGCAGAGCAGATTATTCTTGCCATTATTAGTCCTATAACTCTAGTTTAAAGAATCTACAGAATGTCACCTCCAAAGCAAACACATTTAAATATATGACAGCCTGCTTTTAAGCTGGCAATGTTTGCTGTTTGAAAGTGCTCCAGACAAACAGAAAATATTTGAATAGCAAATACTAGCACATAAATTCTTTTATTATGTATTTCATCATATACACTATAAAGTAGGAAAAGTTTTTTTTAGTCAATCTATCTTATTTACTGATTTCTATTCCTTCAGGAATACTCCCTACAACCTTTATCTTTAGATTACATTTTTAGAGACCTCTAAGCCTATAATAAAAAGAGACCTTGAATCTGTAACCTATTCTCCTGGCCAGTCAGAGTTTGTCAATTGTCTCTGTTTGCCCTACATCAATTAGACTGAGTTTGCTCAGGGGCAGATAGCCCGAGAAGGTTCCTGGACGGAGAAGGTACATGGCCTCATCTGTGTACTTATCTGTGCTTAATGATCTCTTAGACAAGACTTCCAAATAGTGGCCAGATAAAGTTAATTCTAGGATTTTTTTTTTCTAAAAAAGACTCAGACATAATTTCTCTCAGAAAAAGACATAGAATGAACCATAACATAGAAAGTCCTCCATTGAGACCAGAGACCAAACCCAACCCACAAGTCAGAGATAGAAGGACAGCGATTGTAGCAATCCGCTCAGCTTTGCTGGAACCTTGTCGAGCAGCTGTGCTGGCTTCATGACTCTCTCCTTGTCTAGTGAATATGGCTGTGCCAATCGACGACTCCTGATGACATCAGCAGCAGCTGTCGCCTCTTTGTGGCTACTCCATCCCACTATCGGTCGGCTCTGCTCCATCATCTGAACACCCTCTTTAGCTGGATACAGGCGCGCCTATAATAAAACTACATTTCCCAACCTCCTTCACAATCATGAGACTTTGTTTTAGTCAAAGACACACACACACACACACAAAACCCCAATATTCATTTTGAGATGTCTCAGTACTGTTCTCGATGAGAAGGGATTCAATATCTCACAGCTGGCTAAAAAAAATATTTTTTTTTGTTTTATCTTCTTTGTATTGTCATCTCCCTTCCTTGTCCTCCATGCTTTGGTTTGGTTTAGTATTTTGTTTGTTTGTGTTTGTTTCTATTTTGTTTTGTTTCTGCTTCGTTTGCTTTGCTTTGTGTGAATCTCACACAACCCAAGCTTGCTTCAGACTTGCTGCGTAGCTGAGGGTGAGGTCTTGATCCACAATTCCAGTTTGTGCAGTGTGGGGATCAAACCCAAGGGCCCCTAGCATGCTCGGAAGCACTCTGCAGCCTCAGGCCAGAGGTTCGACTTGGCCTAGAGCAGAATCTTGCCATGTAGCCCTGGCTAGCCTAACATCTGCTATGTAGCTAGGTGTGTTTGTACATACCATTAGTCTCAGTACTGAGGAGATAAAGGTATGGGATCTTTGTGAGTTCTAGGCCAGCCCGGTCTACAGAGTAAGTTCCAGGTCAGTCAGGGCTACGGATGGAGATGCTGTCTCAGAGAAACAACAAACTGATATGCAGCCCAAGCTGACTTTGAACTTTGGTGGATTCTCTTTGCCCTCACCTCCCAAGTGCTAGGATGATAAGCATGAGCCACTTCACCTAGCTAAATGAAACTTCTCCCCTTGTAGTACTTGAACCCTGGACCTAACACATGCTGGACCATGGCTCAACCATTGAACTACATCCTCATCCAGGGAAGCCCTTTCTGTGCTTCAGGAAAGTTTCCTGGGATCGTTGATTCTCATTAGCATTTACATTTCGTTGTTTCAGCAACACATTTATCCAGCATGAAGTATATATGGGGCTGTGCACTAGGGACACAGTGGAAATGTCACATTAGGAAACTTTCCTTCCTCTGCCACTGGGAAGCCAGCACCCAGCAGGCCCTTAGCTCCATCCATCCTTGGCACATGGGTCCCATTAGGCACCAGGAGGCCCTGTCCTTCTCTGGGCTGGAAAGGAACACTGGAGGCTGACTAGATCCAGGGTATCCCTCTGCCCCAGGGTCATATGTCAGCCTGCCAAGTCTACTCACTGCTGCTCGCTCCCCTGAGAATATCCAGAAGCTTCGGGCAGGGTAGGGTGTAGGAGCAGCTGGTACAGACCAGGCAAGAGCTGCTGAGTCACCCCTGAGAGGGAACTCAGAGGAAGCTAGTGTATATTGCTTGAAAAATGTCCATGATCAAGCACTGCCTTCAGGAAGGACACAGGCCTCTGTGTGCCTGTGCATGTCAGTGTTTGTTCCTCAAAGATGGGATGTGATTTAGCCACTTACATTCCTACAGCTAAAGAGAGGGACCAGCTTTGAGAATTGCCTTCGCTAACTCCACCCCAGGAATCTGGACAAGCTTCCTACTTCCAACTTGGAGAGCCCAGATCCCTCAAGCCTCCGGTTTCTGCTCTTCCTCCAGAGACTGGGTCCTTGCTTTCAGAGCCTTGGCTGTGGGCGGGGCTCACTGGATGAATGATCCCGGAGCCTGGAAGGGCTCTCTGTATGTTTCTATGATGTTCTCTAAAATGTGGGGGCTTGCCCCGAGCTTAGCCACTGGGGAGAACGAGGAGGAAAAAATCAAAAGCGGGAACTGATAATAATTATGATGATGCTGCCTGAAACTCAGCACTCCAATTGTGGAGGCAGGAGGATCTGGAGGAGTCCAAGGTCAGCCAGTAAGCTGTGGGATGGGGATGGGGGTGGGAGGAACTTGAAAAAGTTAACTTTGTAATAAATACATGTTATGCCATTGTTTTGACTAAGCCTCAGCGCCAGGGAAGAACAAGAGGTAAAGTTCTACGTCATAACTAAAACCACCATTTCTATGCACCTTCCGGGAGAGCGGGAGAAATAAGGGGCGAGTCCATGTCCCACGTGGACTAGTTTGAGTCAGCGAGATACTGAACTTCCTTCTACCTTAATCCGTGTTCCAATGAAGTAATCCGTTGGACAGTGGTGCTTCTGTAAATCCCAGCTATTCAGGAAGCTGAGGCAGAGGAATTGCCTAAACCCCCGAAGGTCAAGCCAGATTGGGCAACATAGCAAGACCGCAGCTCTTAAAAATAGATACAAGATAAAACAGTAGCCTGATGTTCTTTCTCTCTCTTAAAACTTTTTTTTTGGATACTTTCCTACATGTATATAATATATTTTGATTATATTCGTGCCTGCCCTGCCCCCGTCTTGTCTCCCTCACTAACTAGTCCTCCTCCTAATGTCAGGGCTTTTGTTTGTGTGTAGATATGGGAGCCGGAGTGGTTCATCAGGGTTGTTTACAGGAGCGTGGCCTCCCCTACTAATGGCTATTGCTGTCCCAACAACCATTAATGGCCTATAAACC
The DNA here is from genome assembly GCF_004785775.1 of Grammomys surdaster. Classification (NCBI taxonomy): domain Eukaryota; kingdom Metazoa; phylum Chordata; class Mammalia; order Rodentia; family Muridae; genus Grammomys; species Grammomys surdaster. Next base: position 1,409,187 of record NW_021604714.1, on the reverse strand, counting down.
CTCAGGAAGGGGCGGGGCCTCCTGAGTCCCCTCCCCCCACACTTTAGCACTTTCCTGTCCCCACTTCAGAAGGGAAATAATTGAGCTGACTTCTGTGCTTTTTCATCTTGGTCTCCAAGCAGGTCGGTGTTTCTCTGTCTATAAAACCAAGCCACCTTTGCTCAACGCCATTAGGATACATATTCCAATTTAAAGGCTGACGGTAGAGTCAAAGATAACACCACTGACATCTTTGAACTAAGCCCAGTGTGGTGGCTCAGGCTTGCAATCCCAGCACTTGAGGAGCAGAGGCAAGAGATTCCAGAAAGTCCAAGATAGCCTGAGCTACAGGATGAATGCCAGGCCAACCTAGGCAACAAAATAAGACCCTTCAACAAAAGGAGAAAACAGAAGCTGGAGTCTCAGTCGGAACTGTGTTTGCCAAATAATGCACAAGGCCCTAGGTTCAATCTCCAGTACCAAAAAATAGGGCAAGGTGGCACTAGAGGCAGAGCTGGGGAGCTGGAGGCAGGAGTTCAAGGTCACCCTCAGATACTCTCAAGTTTAAAGTTATCCTGGGCAACATGAAACCTGTCTCAAAACCAAACAAGCAGCAGGCTCCAGAGATGGCTGAGCAACTTAAGAACAGTGGCTACTCTTCCAAAGGACCCAGATTTGAGTCCCAGCACGTACATGGTGGCTCACAACTATCTGTAACTCTAGCTTTCCAGTGGATTTAACTCCTTCTTCTGCCTTTCTTGGATACCAGGCATGGACATGGTACACAAACATACATGCAGATAAACACATAATATAAACACAGAGTTAGGTATGATGGCACATGTCATTAATCCCAGAACTTGGGAGGCAAAGCCAGGCAGATCTCCGTGAGTTCAAGGATATCTTGGTCTACAGGTCTACCAGGCCAGCCAGAGCCACATAGTGAGACTCGGTCTAACACACACACACACACACACACACACACACACACACTGATTTCTGATATCCTAGGAATAACAGCTACTCCAAAGGTTAAGGCAGGAGGGTCACAAGTTCAAGGCCTCTTTGGCTACAGAGAGTTCAAGGCTAGTCTAGGAAATTTAGTGAGACAGTCTCAAAAAGCAAAGAGACGCCCCAGGACTGTGGCTCAGTGGCTGTACTTGCCTCCCATCTGGCACTGGGTTCGATCTCTAGCATAAGACACAAGCAAAACAGACAAATAAAAACACCGACTTTCTGTTAATATGCTGTCGCTCTAAGCTATGAAGTCCAACCTTTGAATTGAGATTTGCTTGAGTTTAATTAAGAAATTGAGTCTCTGAGAAGCTGATCGGGCTGGCAGAGGCAGGACTGGAACCTGAGATGGTTTGGAGCTGTAATCTATGGTATGTTGTCTCCACAGCACAGGGTGACCAGCTGGACAATATGCTTAGTGCCCAAGACATGAAGACATCAGAGACAGGTGATGAGGGTGAGGGGCGGGCATCTGGATTGGATGCTACCGAACACCTCTCTATGCCAGGAGCACCACCCTGAGAACACTCTGTGACTTCTGGCTGCTGTTCAGTCTGATAACTCTGCTTCAGTGACCAGGCAGGTTCTCCCAATTGGTCTGCCTTATGTGTCAGACTTGAAATTTTTATTTTAGCATGTCTTTGTCTGTCTGTGGCATGTGTGTCCACATGTATGTATAGGTATGGGTGTACATGTTCCAGGACACACATGTGGAAGTTACAGGACAGTTTGGGGGAGCTGATTCTTTCCTTCTACCCACAGGTTCCAGACCTAGAACTCAGTTACTCAGTCTTGGAGGCAATCTTGACCCCAGATTTTTTTTTCCACTTTATTTTATTATCACTGTGTATGATGTGGGTCCGGGTTGACAACTATGGCAGTCAGGGTGATTGGTGTATGTGTGTGGTGTGTGCATGTGTGGGGATGTATATGTGTATATGTGTGGGGTGTGTGGGTATGGGGTGTGTCTGGTTTGTGTGTGTGTGTGTGATGTATATGTGTGGTGTGTGGGTTTGAGTGGTGCATGTGTATATGTGTGTATATGTGTGTGTATATGTAGGGGGGTGTGGTATGTGTGCATGTGTGTATACGTGTGTGTGTATTTGTGGGGGGGTGTGGTCAGTTCTTTCCTTTTACCTTTACACACGTCCTGTGGATAGACCTCAGATCTTCAGACTGACGTGGCAAGTGCCTTTATCTGCTGAGCCATCTTGCTGTTCGCCCCCATTATTGTCCGTTCATTCGTTTGTTCCTTTATTTGTTGGAGACACGGGCTCATGTGTCTAGGGCTGGCCTTAAACCAGCTATGCAGTTGAGGATGATCTTGAACTTCTGATCTTCCTGCCTCCAGCTTCCTGTGTGGTGATTATATGTCCAAGGCCAGTTTATGGGGTGCTAGAGAGGAAGCGTAGAGTCTGACTTGGTTCATGCTAGGCTGTCAGGCTACCACATGACGGAGATCAGCAGGCTCCAGGTCTTGGTTTGTTCTCTGATAGGGTCTCACGTACCCCAGGCTCAAACTTACTATGTGGCTCTGAATCTCAACCTCCCTGATCCTCCTGCCTCTACCTCTTAAGTGCGGGGATTATAGGCATATGTCACTGTGCCTGGCTTTAGGCTCTTGGATATATTAACTTTATCAAGGTTGTAACAAGATGAAGACCTTTTATGGCTAGCCTCTGATCACCATCGTGTCACCTATCCTAGCCCTTAGGATAGTGGACTGATAAAATTCTCCTCTTGGGCTGGACGTCTGTGCTCTAAACATCTTTGGAATCAAGGAGGTTAGGAAAGGAGGATCTGAATCTTTAGGTTTTCTGGAGATTTCCATTTATAGTTTCTTGGCCAGTGGGGAATTTATCAGTTCTTATTCTGAATTCAAATTGCCCTGACTCAGATGGCAGCTCTCTACTGTCCTCCTAAAGTGGAAGCAGATGGATCACTGAGAAGTCTGAGGTCAGCCTGAGCTACATTGCATGAGCCTACCTGGGAATGGAAGCAAAAAGAACTGGAAGCGTAGCCCAGTGGTAGAACACTTGCCTAACGTGTTTCAGAAGCTTTCGATTCAACACACAAACACACACACCACGCACCCCTACATATACACATAAATATACACATGCAACACTCATACCCACATACCACATACACGCCACACACACATACAAACCAGACACACACCACACATATACATACACACATACATACACCGCACACACATGCACATACATACACATGCCACACACACAAACCAGACACATACCACACACCCCACACACATACATACACACACCACTCATACCCACACACCACACATACAAATACACACCAACCCCCACACAAACCAGACACACACCACCACCCCCACATACACACACACACCAGTCATACTCACACATCACACATATATGCACATACATACCACACACCCACACATATATACATACATATACACACCACAATACACCACATATACACACACATACACCACACTTACATACCACACACACACCACTCACACATACACACACACACCACATACACACCATGGCCACTCTCACTTGAACCCAGAAGCTTGGCTTAGCTCATGAGGCCTGCACTGACGTCAACGATCCAGAATATTTTCCACTTGCTTCCAGCTGGCTACCGTCTTCTAAGGAGAGCCTTGGCTTGTATCTAGCTTCCCTATCACGGCCACTGACACAACTGCTCAGCCAATTAGGAGAAAAGTTCCCATTGACGGGCAGGGCAGTTCATTGCCACAGAAGCCAAACGAACCTGTTTCAAGGTCAGATTTGCCCATTCAACCGTTAACTCACAGATAGGGTTTCACAGCCTGGCTAGGCCAGGTGTAGAGTGTTCAAAGCTGCTTCTGCCCTCAGCAGACCAGAGCTGGGGGAGATTATTAACATTGTACTCCTGTCTGGAGAAGACAAAATGTCTGACAGTTTCTCCTCTCCACAGATTACCAAAGTCAATTAGTTTGGAGTGTGTGTGTGTGTGTGTGTGTGTGTGTGTGTAGAGTATGCCCATGTGTGCACACATATGTGCAAGGACACTCACCCTGCATTGAATAGCTTCCTCAACCGCTTCTTTGCTTTGTTTCTTTGTTGAGACAGGACTCTTGCTAAACTCAGTGCTCACAGCCTTGGCTAGACTGGCTGGCCAGCAAGCTGCCAGGATCTACCTGTCTCTGTCCATCAGAGTGCAAGTACAGCCCTGCACTGCCACACCCAACTTTCTGTGGGTACCAGAGATCTACACTGGGGTCCTTATGTTTGCTCAGCAAACACTTTCCTCAGTGAGCCATCTGAGGACCATTATGTACTTTTTTGGTTTGGTTTGGTTTTGGTTTTTCTTTTTCATTTATTTATTTATTTATTTATTTATTGGGTTTTTTTTTTCGAGACAGGGTTTCTCTGTGTAGCCCTGGCTGTCCTGGAACTCACTCTGTAGACCAGGCTAGCCTCGAACTCTCGAACTCAGAAATCCACCTGCCTCTACCTCCCAAGTGCTGGGATTAAAGGCGTGCGCCACCACTGCCTGGCTGTACTTTTTAAGAGAAAAGGAATCACAAGGCATAATGACACGCACCTATATAACCCCCTAGCCTGGGCTACATAATAGGTTTTAGAGCAGCCTGGAGTGTGGTTTAATGGTCCAGCACTGTAATCCCAGCACTTGAGAGGGAGAAGCTGGAGGATCTGGAGTAAAAGGTCAGCCTTAGCTACACAATGAATTCGAGCCAATCTAGGGCACATGCGTGTTAGAGAGTGGTTCTAATGCTTTTTCTAATTGGGCTCCCAAAATTACTTCAGACACTAAAAGAAGCCTGCCGCCTGTTAGCTCTGACTGGGAAATAAAGTTGCCAATAGCCAATGGCTGGGCAAGAAGAAAGAGGCGGGACTTTTAGATTGCGCAGGCGCAGCAAAGAAACCCGGGGGGGGGGGTGGGGGGGGTGCGGGGGAGGAGAGGAGACTCACCAGGGCAGGGAAGCAGTGGCATTAGTTGTAAGAACTGCAGGAAAGCCGGGCAGTGGTGGCGCACGCCTTTAATCCCTGCACTTGGGAGGCAGAGACAGGCGGATTTCTGAGTTCGAGGCCAGCCTGGTCTACAGAGTGAGTTCCAGGATGGCCGGGACTATACAGAGAAACCCTGTCTTGAAAAACCAAAAAGCAGGAAAGAAAGCAGCCAGCCTTGTAAGAACTCAGGAGAATGGCCCTAGCGGCCGCTCTCCTGATTAGATCTGGAATCTGGGGCATCAGAGAGGAAATGTTGAGGGGAGAATGTATGCTAGGCGCGGGGAGGATTAGAAATACCCAGCCATTCATTGAGCTATCAAAATTAGCTGGGGTGTGTGTGTGTGTGTGTGTGTGTGTGTGTGAGTGATCTCGAATCTAGAGAGCTTTTGGGTAGGTGCAGTGCGCACAAGTGACCCACTGGGAGCCAAAGGGAGACACCAAATAAAACAAACCAAAAGGGCCAACCGGGAAAACATAGTAAAATCCCCACTTCTTGGGTTAGTCTTGAACCCCTAAACTCAAATGATCTGGATCTGTTTGTTTTCATTTTCTAAATACTGGGGACAAGTATCTGTCTTTTTTTGAGACAAGATCTCACTATGAAGCCTAAACTGGCTAGGAACTTACAATGTAGACCAGGCTGGTCTTGAACTCACCTCCCAAGATCTGGGACTAAAGTCATACACCACCAAACCCGGCGAGCTTCTGTCTTAACTTGTCCTCCTCAACAAGGCTTTACCTTTCACCATTCTATCTGTATGAAGAAGAAATGAGGCTGTAACCAGGGCTTCTATTTAACTGGTATCAGGAGAGCTAACTCAGTAGTTTTTTGTAGTTCTTACAAGTCAGCTGGTAAATATCTGCTTGGCACCCTGGTGTCACCTCTTGCTGGCTCATCACTAGAAACCACTCATCCCTCTAAGGCAGCCATGTGCCTCAGTTGAAGCCTTCCAGTTCATTCCTTTAGCACGATGGCCTGTGTCCTGTAGAGTGGTTGTTAAATACTTGAAATAAATATCCATTAGAATGTCTGTATATCAGATCTAGCTCTTCCTCTTGGAAACAGTACTGAGAAACCACAACATGGGTATTTGTTCTTCATTCGGGAAAAAAAAAGCTTCAGACAGTATCTATCTGATTCTTTCAGGGGCACTGCAGGAGTGTGACAATCCTATATCTGTTCTATACACACACACACACACACACACACACGAGTGTGTGCAGAGTTATCCTTAGCCCTCTTAGGAGCTAGGAGCAGAAGTCACAAGTTTTTGTCTTGTTTTGTTGGGGTGGGGGGAGATGCTAGGAGTTGCCTCAAAAGTATGAAGCACACACACAACCATGTTACTATAGAACTCCACCCCAGCCTGGGAAGGGATCTGTCACTAGAGGTGGGGTGGAGTAGGAACATTATATGTTACTGTAAGCCCTTAAGGGCACAACACAAATGGTAGGTTGCCATGCCAATGACAGCTTCGGCTAACAGTAGTGTTAACTACCCAGCCGTCAGGAGAGGAGCTAACACCACATGCTAACTGGGATGCAGGGCACGGAGGGACCAGTGGGTCTGCCTGCACCATCAGTCACTCTTCTGTACGCCTAAACACTAGTGTAAGAAGCAAAGTATGAACAGGAGGTGGCCCAGCAGGTAAATGTTTGGTTTCTAACCCCAGGACAAGGGACAAATGTGCGTATTTTACATATCACAGCAGACCTGGCCTCCAGTTTTCTCAGTATCTCTCAGTCTCTATCTAGAATACCAGCTCTCAACCCTGAACTTTCCGGCCCAGAGGCTGGGCTGCCCTTCCCCCAGAGGCTCTTCCCTGTATCATCACCACATTTCAATCTCCTCCCTCTCTCTCTTCTCTCTTTCTCTTCCCCCTCTGCACTCTCTCCCTTTGACAATAGTCTGGTTGACATAGCAAATTCCAGAACAACCAGAGCTATGTAATAGAGAGACTTTGTCTCAAGAACAAATAAGTAAGTAAGTAAGTAAGTAAAGTGATTTAAAAAAAAAATCCTCCCAGGTTCAGTCCTCAGCTCTGAAAGAAGGGAGAGGGGAGGGTGGCTGGAGAAATGGTTCAGCAGTTAAGAGCACTGACTGCTCTTTCAAAGGTCCTGAGTTAAATTCCCAGCACCCACATGGTGTCTCACAGCCATCTGTAATGGGATCTGATTCCCTCTGTCTGAAGACAGCTACAATGTACTCATACGAATAAAATAAATATTCAAAAACATTCTTCCTGATAGCTAAACATTTAAAACAAACAAAAATCCATAGATGCTGGTCACTTGGGAGGCAGAGATGGGCAAGTTCTAGGTTACACAGTGAGATCCTGTGTCAGTGGTACCAGGTCAGAATCCCATCTCCAGCCAGGTGTGGTGGTGCATGATTTAATCTGGCACTGGGAAGGCAGAAGCAGGCAGATATCTGTGAGCTAGGATCACATAGCAAATTCTAGGGCAGCCAGAGCTGGTTAGAAAGACCCTGTCTTTAAAAAAAAAAAAATCTCAGCTCCAACGTTTGCTGTACCCTCTGTAGAGATGGAGGGCTTTGCCAAGCCTCAGTGTTCTCATCTAGAAAGTGGGGGGAATAAGTGTACCCTTACAGGACAGTTAAGGAGACTGTCACTCCCAGGGCCTGCTACAGCCTTGTCATGCCCCCTAAACAGGACCTAGGAGGAGGTCAGAGTCCCACCTCATCCTGACCCCAAAGACAGTGCTCCAGTCTAGAGTCACCCTGCAGCACCACCGCCATGTCACCTGTGCTGGTGACAGGGCCAGTAGGACCTGGAGTGACTGCAGTGACTGTAGAGTCAACCACTGGAGGAAGGAGAGAGACCTCACTGTCCCCAGCCAACACCCATCCTGATAGCAGCTGCTAAAGCCGCCTGTGGGCTAAACCTCTGATTCCTGCTTCCTCTGGTTGGCAGGCCACCCGAGGGAGCTCCTTGCCACCTGCAGCCCCTCCCTGCCTACCCAGCTGCTGAGGAGCTGTGACAACACATCCTGGACTCAAGATGGCAAATCGTGTCCCTACATCCTCTTCAAGTCAGGAGGCTTGGTGGTAGGACTCAGCCTGCCTCATGGTTAGTTCCTGTTCATTATGACTGAGCTGAGGGACTTGGACCCAGGGATGCTGTTCCTGTCACTGATGGAACTGTGAAGGGCCAGGCTCAGGGTGTCCTGCTGCATGCCACTCCCCAACCCAGCACCAACCTCCAAGTGGAATGGCCGTTGTGGAGCTCAGCTTCCTGGGGAGCAGATGTTCCTAAGCACTATGTGGCTTCATTCTGAGCATAGCAGGAAGGAGGGGGAACCAACCTCATTTGTTCTCATGAACCTTAAGTGACATGACAGTGAGAGTGAGGGGCAACAGGCTCTTCCTGACCTCCAGGCCTGAGGTCAGACAACCTGGCTTGTATCCCAGCCTCACCACGGACTTGCTGAGTGATCTTGACAAGACATCGACCTCTCTATGCTTGGATTTCCTCATCTATAAAATAGGGCCATTAGCAGTGCCTTTCTGGTGTTATTTTAAGTGACCGAGTTAATATACATGAGGTGCTTACAGCAGCTCAGGGCACATATGACATGCACCACAAGGCTCGGAGGCATGGTTATTATTCCCAGTTTACAAGTTTATGGCTGGACAGTGGTGGCGCACACCTTTAATCCCAGCACTTGGGAGGCAGAGGCAGGCGGATTTCTGAGTTTGAGGCCAGCCTGGTCTACAGAGTGAGTTCCAAGACAGCCAGGGCTACACAGAAAAACCTTGTCTCAAAAAACCAAAAAGAAAAAAAAAGAAAAAAAAGAAAAGAAAAAAGAAAAAGAAAAGGAAAAAGAAAAAAAGAAAAAGTTCAGAGAAGCTACATGACTTGCCCAGTGACAGCTAGGTAACAGTGAGGCCAAGACTACACACACACACACACACACACACACACACACAAATAAATCTAAAAAAAAAAAATCCTGAGATCAGAAGTGAGGTGATTTTAGAGGTCTTAATTAAAAAGGGCTAACATACCAGGCAGGTGGTGCACACCTTTAATCCCAGCACTTGGGAGGCAGAGACAGGCAGATTTCTGAGTTTGAGGCCAGCCTGGTCTACAGAGTGAGTTCCAGGACAGCCAGGGCTACACAGAGAAACCTCTGTCTCGAAAAAAACAACAGCAACAAAAAAAAAAGGGGGCTAACATGTCTGAAGAGGATAGGTTCTATTAGCAGGGGCATATGTTTCTTTTCTTCATTTCTTTGGTTTGTTCTGTTCCTTTGTTTGTTTGTTTGTTTGTTTTTTTAAGATTTATTTATTGGTTATTTATATGAGTACACTGTTGCTGTCTTCAGACACACCAGAAGAGGGCATCAGATCCCGTTACAGATGGTTGTGAGCCACCATGTGGTTGCTGGGAATTGAACTCAGGACTCCTGGAAGAGCAGTCAGCGCTCCCAACCACTGAGCCATCTCTCCAGGCCCGTTTGTTTGTTTGTTTGTTTTTTAAGACAGGGTTTCTCTGTGTAGCTCTGGCTGCCTTGGAACTCACCCTATAGACCAGGCTGGCCTTGAACTCAGAGATTTGCCTGCCTCTGCCTCCCGAGTGCTTGGATTAAAGGAGTGTGCCACCACTGTCCAGCCACAGACAGATGTTTCTAGCAATAGGTTATCAAGTGAGCTAGTTGTGGTGGTGCCCTTCTATGGTTCTGGCACTGGAGAGGATGAAGCCGGAGGATTTCAAGTCAAGGTTAGCTTGGACTGCATGTATCAAAAAGCAAATATACAAAAACCAATCAAGAAAGCTTGGGAAACATGAAGAAGGAGTAGCACCCACACAAACAAACAAACACACACACATACACATACACACACACACACACACACACACACACACAAACACACATACCATCACTTTGGGATTGCAAAAGGGTATCCTATCATCCTTGGAGAACATGGGAGGAAGGGGCCTGGACTAACTGTGATGGAGGAGATGCTGTCACAGTACACACAGTCCCCTGGAGGAAGCCACTGCCAGCAGCTGCCAGATCACGAGCCTGGGGGAGTGCCAGGCCATGAGACTGGGCCCTCCACAGACTTTGTGTTTGTGGCCTTGTGAGGCACAGTGACTCAGCGGGACGGCTCAGCGGCTCTGTGCCTTGGAGCCAAGTGCCTCCACTTTCAGGAAAGGGGTGTGGTGGCTCATGCCCTGTCTATTCCAACACTCAGAGGATCACCTCAGAGGCAGGAGGATCACCACATAGGAAAAGCTTGTGTCAAAGAAAACCAACCAAACAACATCAATAAAACAACAACAAAATTAATAATGGGCTCCAGGGCTGAGAAGACCTTGTGGTACACAAAATCCACAAAAAAATTCAGGCCCTCAAACAGGACAGCATTTTAGATGTCTTGATAGCCAGGCTGGCACTGAACTCACTCTGTAGCCAAGGATGACACTGAGTTCTGATTTTTCTTCTTCTGCCTCCCAAGTGCTAAGATTACAGGTGTGTAGCATCACATACAGCCCAACTAGGCGCTCTCTTTCCCTTCCTCTCCCCCTTCCTCCCCCCTTCATGCCCCCCTCCCTCCTTCCTCTCACCAGAGGAAGAAACAGGCCCAGAAGATACCAGACTCCTCCAGGGTCATCCAAGCTATATCTAGAACAAATTCTAAGTCCCCTGGCACCGTGGACAAGTTTTTTTTTTTCCCTGATTAGTCTTTTGTCCTGGTGACAATCTGCTTAAACCCTAAGCCTCAGATTCTCTTTAATCTCAAAGTCCTGAGGAGCTTTGGGGAGAAAAGAGAAAGCTTTGTTCTCAGAGCCAGAGCTAGGACGATTGGCCTGGCTCTCCTGTGCCACCCTTGTCCCCAGCAGGGAGCTACGTGTGTTTCCAGAAAAGGCTTAATTTTGGAACGTAGGTGGGCATTTCTGGAGGGGTGGGGGTGGAGAAAGACTGCTCACCTGGTCTCTCTCTCTCTCTCTCTCTCTCTCTCTCTCTCTCTCTCTCTCTC
>NW_021604714.1:1394409-1398155 GCF_004785775.1 Grammomys surdaster | reverse complement strand
TCTCTCTCTCTCTCTCTCTCTCTCTCTCTCTCTCTCTCTCTCTCTCAATTGCCCTGACACTCAGTGTGCCTGCTAGATTCTGCCTTCTGTGGCCTTTGGAGACCAAGTGTGTGCAGAAGGAACCTGGTGTGAGAAGGAAAAGCTAGCCCTCCCTCTCCCCTCTCCTCTCGCCCTCCTTTCTTCCCTAGACAGGGTCTCTTCTAGCCCAGGCTGGCCTCAAAACTCAGAACGTAACCCTATGGATGACCCTGCGTTCTTAATCCTCTTGTCTCTACCTCTCAAATGCTAGGGTTACACCAAAGGCGGGCTCACACCAAGTGCTGGGGTTACACGGGATGCTGGGGTCACAAGGGATGCTGGGGTCACACGGGATGCTGGGCTTACAGGCATGTGCTGTCAGACCTCATTTATACCATGCTGAGGATCAAACCTATGGCTTCATGCATATCAGCTCTACCATCTGAGCCACATGCCCAGCCTGAGAGAGGGTCCCTGTAACTCACCTTTCTCCCCAGAATGCTTTTGAGAGAGACTCGGGACTCCTTCACCTCACCCACTGATAGCCCTGGGCATCATCTTGCTGGGTGAGTGAAGACTGAGGTGAGAACGTGTGGCCTCACCCTTGGTATGTAAAGCAGCCAAGTCACGGCCTTGTGAAACTGTAGCCCCAGGGGTGGGTGTGGGGGAAGAGCACACAGCCAGTGTGACCCAGGAAAGAGGAATCAAAACCATCAGGGAGAAGACTGGCCTCAACCATCGCCCTTCTATACAAGGGCATGGGCAACTCCAACAGCCACTAGGACCAGGGTTTAAGTCCAGCGCCTTTAAGCAGAGAGTGAACGATGTAGGAGACCCCCTTTCACCTATATACCCATCCTCCCCATACAGAAATGGGTGCACAGATTGGAGGCTTGCTACAAAAGGGTTCCCACCCTATTTGTGCCCCGCACATGGTAGGGCTCCAGATATGTAGAGGGTCTGTATCTTCCCCGTGAGACCTTGAGATGTCAGCACAGAATCATCCACAGCCCCATATAGAAACTGAAGCCAGAGGTGCCTCAAGTGAGCGAGAGAGGGGCTTCTTTTGCCCTGTGTTTTGAGCCACTTGGTGCCTACCTCAGCAACATCACCAAATAAGGAAATGTTCACAAGCGGGCTGTGGGAAACTCATACGGTGCCAAGATAGCCTTGCCAATCAACCAAGGGCCACCTCCGAGAAGCGTTCTTGGGCCTCTGTACATCTGAGATTCTGTGTCTTGGAGACATAGGCTAGGGCAAGGGCAGAGGAAGGGGCAGAGGCAGACACAGGGGCAGGGGCAGAGGCAGACACAGGGGCAGGGACAGAGGAAGGGGCAGAGGCAGACACAGGGGCAAGGGAAGAGGAAGGGGCAGAGGCAGACACAGGGGCAGGGGCAGAGGCAGACACAGGGGCAGGGACAGAGGAAGGGGCAGAGGCAGACACAGGGGCAAGGGCAGAGGAAGGGGCAGAGGCAGACACAGGGGCAGAGGCAGAGGAAGGGGAAGGGGCAGACACAGGGACGAGGCAAGGGCATAGGCAGAGGCTGGCTGTGAGTCTCCTTGGCAACCACTTGGCCTTCCTAAGCCTTCTCATACCATCTGCCAGCCCCGTGAGAGTTGGCAAGTCTGGGCTAGCTTTTCCTACTGGACCGAGAGGTGAGGTGGCTGGTGAGAGCCATGCAATGCTTCCTGGTAAAGTCGGACTTTGCAACAGTTCCTGAGTCTTCCTTTTAACCCCTGGCTGGGGTCAATCCCCTTTTTCAAGAAGTGTATCAGGCTGCAGAATGCAGGGAGAAGGCAGATATTCATTATTCATGTCCCCACTTCATGACCCCCCCCCGAGATGGTACCATCCTCTCTCTCCCTCCCCCCCGCGGCCCCCCTCTCCCCCTCTCTCCCTCCCTCCCTCCCTCCCTCCCTCCTTCTTTCCTCTCTCTCTCTCTCCCTCTCTCAGCAATGAGTGCGTGACCTCTTGGCCTCCTCCCTGGCCTGGGATTGTGGTATGGAGATGAAGAGGATAGCCCGGAATGCACAGAAACTTCACTTGTCCCATGCTGTCTCCGACTGTGTCCTCTTGCTGCACACAGGAGAGACATCGCGCCCACCTGGCTCTGCAGTGGCTGCCCCTGGGAAAAACCGCCCGTGTGCAAACAAAGGGCCCTCAGAACCCTGGTCTTTCAGAGAACAGGTGAGGAACACACACATTTGGTCCAGACAGTGCTCATAAACAGCAGGACGCTCAGGGATGCGCACATTTGAAATACTGAAAGGATTTATTTGTCTGCCCCATCTGATACCTCAAAGCCCACCCCCAAGTGACACACTTTCTCCAACAAGGCCACACCTCCAAAAATGCCGCTCCTTATGAGTCTGGGGCGGCCATCTTCCTTCAAAACACCACAGGGGCATATTCTGGATTCTGTTCTTTCATCTGCAGGCAGGAGGGATGGCTCAGTGGCTAAGCACTGGCTGCCCTCCCAAAGGACTCAGGTCCAAGTCTCAGCATCCACATGTTAGGTCACAGCTGTCTGTAACTCAGTTCTAGGAGGTCTGATGCCCTCCTCTGGCCTCTGTGGACACCAGGCATACACACAGTACATGTGTATACATACATGAAAACCATTCATACACATACGGAAAATTTCTAATTTAAATTATTTATAATCCATTATATATTATATGTAATACAATATAATATATAATATATATATAATTTTATATATAATATATAAAATATGTACTATTATATAATAATTTATAATTATTTAACTATATAATATATAATAATGTTATGTTATATAATTATATAATAATTTGTATTATTATATGTTGTTTTAGTTAGGGTTTTACTGCTGTGAACAGACACCATGACCAAGGCAACTCTTATTAGGACAACATTTAATTGGGGCTGGCTTACAGGTTCAGAGGTTCAGTCTATTATTATCCAGGCAGGAGCATGACAGTGTCTAGGCAGGCATGGTGCAGGAGGAGCTGAGAGTTCTGTATCTTCATCTGAAGACAGGTTCAGAAGACTGGCTTCCCAGCAGCTAGGATGAGGGTCTTAAAGCTCATGCCCACAGTGACACACCCACACCAACAAGGCCACACCCACACCAACAAGGTCACACCCACTCCAACAAGGCCACACCCACTCCAACAAAGCCACACCTCCTAATAGTGCCACTCCCTGGGCCAAGCATCCACAAACCATCACATATGTTATATATGATTAATTTATTTTATACATATGAATGCTTTGCCTGCGTGTGTGTGTGTGTGTGTGTGTGTGTGTGTGTGTGCTATGTATATTCCTGGTATCCACAGAGGTCAGTAGAAGTTGGATGATCTCCCGGAGTTACAGATGGTTGTGAGTCACCACATGGTGACACAGTGCTTGGAACTAAACATGCATCTTCTGCAAAAGCAGAAAATGGTCTCAACCACTGAGCCATCCCTCCAGTCCGCATACTTTAATTTTAAAAAGAAGAGACAGAAAGGTGGAGAGAGGAGAGGGCGCCTTGAGGTAGGTGAGTCATGAAAACATGGCCATGAGGGCTGGCCAATTGGAGTCAAGAGAGGTCCAGATGGAACACGGTAAGTTAAATAAGTTATAACTTGAGGTTATTGATGGGAAAGTAAATTCTAACAGCTTAGAGTGTAGATATCTGCCCAGCTCTAGTGACTAAAGGATACAGAGAGAGAGAGAGAGAGAGAGAGAGAGAGAGAGA
>NW_021604714.1:1360130-1394009 GCF_004785775.1 Grammomys surdaster | reverse complement strand
GAGGGAGGGAGGGAGGGAGGGAGGGAGAGAGAGAGAGAGAGAGAGAGAGAGAGAGAGAGAGAGAGAGAGAGCCTGGCATGCTTCCTGAAGCCTGGAGTCGGTCCTGGTCTGCGGATCTACTTGACAATCATAAACAGCAAACGTGGAAGCCACAAATTGCATCGTGTGCACATTCATGCATTTGTATGTGTGTAGCGTGTTCATGTTTGTGAGTTCACACAAGTGCAGGCTGGAGGTTGACACCGGGTGCTTTTCTGAATCCTTCTCCACTTTATTTTTGAGACAGCGTCTCTCTCTGAGCCTGGAGCTCACTGGTTTGGCTAAGCTAGCTGGCCAGTGAGCTCCCGCGATCCTCCTGTCTCTGTCTCCTCCAGCACTGCGGTTCCGCTGTACACCACTGCAATGGATGTTGGAATCCTGCTGCTGGAGATCTGAGCTGCAAGCTTTTACCTTGCTGAGCTGTCTCCCCTCCCAGCCTCATTTGCAAATTTAAACTAATGATAAAAACATCAAGAGTGGTTGCTGGGGAGCTGGAGAGATGGCATAGAGGTTAAGAGCACTGACTGTTCTTCCATCCAGAGGTCCTGAGTTCAATTCCCAGCAACCACATGGTGGCTCACAACCATTTGATGCCTTCTTCTTGTGTGTCTGAAGACAGCTGCAGTGTGTACTCATATAAATAAAATAAATAAATAAAAAACCAAAAAAAAAAAAAGAGTGGTTGTTGTTATGGTTGCTGTTTTGAGACAGAATCTCAGGTAGCCCAGGCTGGCCTCACTATATAGACAAGAACGGTCTTGAACTTCTGATGCCCCTGTTTTCACCTCCCCAGATCTGGAATTACAGCATACCATGTTTATTCAGTGCTGGTTTTGAACCCAGGACTCTGTTCAATCCAGGCAAGCACTCTCTACTAGCTGAGCTGCACACTGGGCCCCACAGAGAATCCTAAAGCTGTCTTGAGGAGAAAGGTTAATTGCTGAGGCATTAAAGTGATCCTGCTGGGCAGTGGTGGTGCACACCTTTGATCTCAGCACTCAGGAGGCATGGCAAAGTAATGCCAAGGACAGAGGGCAGGGGACAGACCACCCACTATGGGCAGAGAGGAGGGCAAGTCACTTGGGCTGGAGTATCAGGAAGAAGCCATTAGAGTAGGTATCTGAGGAGGGGCAAAGGGCATTGTGTCTAGGTGTAAGTGACCTGGGTGTGTGTGTTCAATTTGTTTGTTTGTTTTGTCTTTTGATACAGGGTTTCTCTGTGTATGCCTGGCTGTCCTGGAACTCCCTCTGCAGACCTGGCTGGTCTTGAACTCAGATGCACTTGCTTCTGCCTCCAGACTGCTGGGGTTAAAGGGGTGTTCCACCACTGCCTGGCCTCACTTATATGATTCTTAGAAGTACATTTTGTTGGAAAAAATATTTAGAAAACAGAAAAAGCCTAATTAAGGAATGGAAGCTACAGCCCTTCTATAATTACACTCCTCCTGACCAACAGTCAGTTAGATTGACCAGGCAGTTGGATTGGCTTCTCCCTTCACTGAGTTCCTACATCTTGATTATGTTCAGGACAGGAACAGGACCCTGCAGCAGACAGGGTTCTAGACAGGAAAAGGCAGAAGCTGCCTCAGAAAAACAGGTCCACGGAAAGCATTTGGATCCAATTTCAGCCAAAGATAAGCCTTCTAGCCCTGGGGTTGGTTGAATCTCTAAGAAAACAAACTGGTCTTACCAGAACAAGAAGGGGACAATTACCTCCTGGGTGAGGTGGTTCAGGTACTGGGAGGGTGATAGAGGACCAGCCTCACCTTTACAGAGTGAGGGCAGTTTGTCAAGAAGCACCAGGAATCTCAGCCGGCTGCTTCTTGCGGTTTGAATTTCTAGGCACCTTATGTCCCTTAGACTAAATATAGACACCATCACCATGAAGAATGAGTCATGGAGTGTTAAGGCCACAGACCATTAGAAATGTGTATCGTGACATGAACAGAGAATGGTAAAAGGTTGGAGACCATCCTCGTGTCTGATGTACCACAGCAAGCCAGTGAGATGGCTCAGCAGACAAAGCCACTTCCTGCCCAACAACATTAGTTCAAATCCCCAGGACCCACACAGTAGAATGGGAGAGCCAGCTCCCATCATTTTCTGAGCTCTGTGACTTTGATGTGACACATGCACATGTCACACATGCATATAAATGCACGTCATAAATATTCAACTGGTGTGGTGCCACATGCCTTTAATACCTGGGAATCAGAGGCAGGTGGATATCTGTGAGTTCAAGGCCAGCCTGGTCTATATAGTAGATTTCAATAGGCAAGCCAGAGCTATGTAGTGAGGCTAGGGACAGAGCTCAGTGGGAAAGCCTATACCTACCTACCCCGAGGCCCTAGGTTAATCCCTGGATGGTAGTGGGCTATATCTCCAGTCATTCACAGATACCAGCTCCATCCTGCTTACCTTACTCTTCCACTGTGGACACAGAACAACTTTTGATTGTTGTTTGTTGTTGTTGTTATTGTTTCAAAGCAAGGCGTCTCTGTGTAGCCCTTGCTGTCCTGGAACACATGCTGTAGTCCAGGCTGGCCTCGAACTTGGAGATCCACCTGCCTCTGCCTCCCAAGTGCTAGAATTAAAGGCATGTGCCACCACCTCTTGGCTTGGTTGTTCTTTGTTGTTTTAGGTTTTCTCCTGTCCTTTATTATTCTTTAAATGTGTCTGAGTGTTTTATCTGCGCACCACGTTCATGCAGTGTGCCGAGGGGACAGAACAGGAAATCAGATGCCCTGGATCTGGAGTTATAGGTGGCCAGGAGCTGCTGTGTAGATGCTGGGAATTAAACCTGGGTCTTCTGCAAGAACAACCAGTGCTCTTAACTGCTGACTCAGTTCCCCAAGATAAAACAGGATGTTGCCCAGGCTGTCCTAAAATTCACTATGCAGTCAAGGCTAGTCTTGAATTCTGATCTGCTTGCCCAAGTGTTGAAGTCACAGGCATAAATCATACCTGGCTTTAGTTTTGGTCTCTTGTAGCCTAAGGTAGCCTTGAACTCATCCTACATCCTCAAGAATGACCTTCAGCTCCTGGTCCTTTTGCTTCCCCCTATTGGAGAACACCACCCATGATGGTCCGCTGCAAGCATTAGTCTGGGAACTCAGAGTCAAGAAGGGGTCCTTGAGGGGCTTGTTTGGGGAGCCAGCTCTAAGAGGTTAATTCAGAGTCACAGAGGGTCCTTGAGGGGCTTGTTTGGGAAGCCAGCTCTAAGGGGTTATGCTCTGCAACAACAAAAGAACCTGCTGGTGGCCAACTTTTTAAGAAAAGATGCATTTATTTTAGTTTATGTGAACCACAGTTCTGCTTGAGCATGTATGTATGTGGACCACTGGTGTGTATGTGTCTGTAGTCTCAGAGGTCAGAGGAGGGCATCAGATCCCCTGCAACTGGAGTTACAGAGGGTTGATGGGGGTGGCCAACTATCTTTTAAAAATTAATTAATTAATTAATTAATTAATGAAAAATCCCAAATGCCACTCCCCCTGTACCCACATCCCCTGCTCCCCCCTTCCCCCGCACAGCACAAAGTCCTTTCCTAGGGGCATCCTCTTCCACTGAGGCCAGACAGGCAGCCCTGTTGGGAAACGAATACCACAGTTAGGCTACAGCTTTAAAGAAAAGCCTCAGCTCCAGTTGTTGGGGGACCCACTCAAAGACTGAGGTGTACATCTGCTACCCATGTGCTGGGGGCCTTGGTCCAGCCTGTACGTGCTCCTGGGTTGGTGGCTTAGTCTCTGAGAGCTCCCAGGGGTCCAGGTTAGTTGACTCTGTTGCTCTTCCTATGGGGTTCCTATCCCTGTCAGCTCCTTCAATCCTTCCCCAAACTCTTCCATAGCGATCTCTGACCTCTGTTTAATGTTTGACTGTGGGTATCTGCATCTGTTTCTAACTTTTTTCTTTTTTTTTTTTTTCTTTTTTAGGTTTTTTCAAGACAGGGTTTCTCTGTGTAGCGCTGGCTGTCCTGGAACTCACTCTATAGACCAGGCTGGTCTCGAACTCAAAAATCCACCTGCCTCTGCCTCCCAAGTGCTGGGATTAAAGGCGTGCGCCACCACCGCCCGGCTTGTTTCTAACTTTTAAGGTCTACAGATTACAACAGTAATATGTGTAATCTATGCAGAGTAATTGTGGGGGCGGCGAGGAAGGAGGGAGAAAGAAAAAGAACGGGTGAAGCGGAGGGGATGTAGAAAGGCCTGTATCTAGGAGTATCTTACGTGTGCAGCCTTAGTAGACTAGATATTTAAAACTTACTGTGGGATACAGCCTCTGGCTGTGTGGACCAGGCTAACCCGGAAGTCTCCATCCTCACTCAGGCACTGATTGCTGGGATTACAAAGGTGCAACACTACGCTTTGTTTGAAAAAGTCTGTTTGGATCACAGGCATGCGAAGGGTGCGGTTAGCTAATCACTGTAAGTAAGGTGAGTTCCCTAGGATCCAAGAATTTCACATGGGTGTGATCTGTGCCTGTAATCTCAGCACTAAAGAAGTTGAGGCAGGAAGATTACTACAAATTTCAAGCCAGCCTGGGCTATAGAGTGAGTCTCAGTCTCAATAAATAATAAATAGGGCTGGGCAGTAGTGATACATGCCTTTAGTCTCAGCACTCTGGAGGCAGAGACAGGTGGATCTCTGAGTTCAAGGCCAGCCTGGTCTACATAGGTAGTTCCAGGACAATCAGGGCTGTTGAACAGAGAAAACCTGTCACCCTGTCTTGAAGAAAACCAATTGTGTGTGTGTGTGTGTTTGCCTAGAATACAGGAGGTGATTCTCTCAGTCCCCAGCCCTGAATAAAGCCTCCTGGAGTCCCAAAACAATGCACCTAGAAGATGAGGGCAGGAGGATCGGGGGTTCCAGGCCTGCTTTGGTTACCTCGAGAAGCTGTGGCCAGCTGCAGCCACCCAAAATCCTATCTCAAGACTCAATTAGTCACTCAATTAACCAACCCACCAATCTACTGCTTCTTGGATCCTCGCCCCGCAAAAAGCTGAGACCACCTCTTGACCTTTGTTTCCCACACAGGGCATTTTTGGTGGTTAAGCTGGGGAGAGCAGTCCCGGGTGCTTAGGGAAGCGACTCCAACAGTTTCTGGCTGCCACCCCTCTCCCCTGCCCACCACATTACACAAGACTCCTGGGGCCCCGTAGCCCTGAGCAACATCCATCCTCTTTCGAAATGACAGCCGTGTGCAATGCCAGTCGCCTGCACTGCAGCTTTCCTGAGAAAAGGGATGAGAAACTTCACCCATGGGACAGGCAGGGGTGGTAGGTTCCCCTAGCCAAAGCGGGAGCACCCTCACTGCCCTAGGCCTAAGTGGGGCATGTGTGTGCAGGTGCGCACGCGCGCGCCTGCACACACACACACACACACACACACACACAGAGTAGTGCTCTAGGGATAGGTGTGCCTGTCCTGCTAGCAAGCAGCAGCTGGGGCGCTGGGTCCCTATCCTTCAGATCATTCACACACTATTTGGTCACACACACCCCGCCTGTCCCCTGGGCGCTCTGTCTAGGGCCACATGCTCCAAGAGGCCATCTGCTGAGGGGCCACCTCTCTCCTAGCTATTCTGGCCTTCTTCCGGCAGAACTAATCTTGCCTGGGCCGGTGTGGTCCAGTTTATAGTATTGGTGGCTGCACAACCTCGGAAGGAGCCTCCTCCCTCCCTCCCTCGCTCTCATGCCTTCAGTCTTCTTGTCAGTGAAGTAGAGATGAGAAAAGATGGAACTGAAAAATTAGGGGCAGTTGGGAAGGTAGAGAAGCCCCTCTCCTGAAGAGAATTCCAGGACCGGCTCTGGAGGTGGCTTCCAGGATTGAGGCACCTTATAGACCTGGTTGACCCGGGTTTGACCCCTGGAACCTCCTCCACAAAGCTGCCCCTCCCCCAACTCTCCCACTACTTTTTTTAAATTTTAATTTTTATTTTATTTCACATATACGGGTGGGTGTTCAGCTTGTGTGTATGCCTGTGTACCACCTTCATGCCCAGTGCGTTCCGAGACCAGAAGGGGGCATCAGATCCTGGAGTCACCATGTAGGTGCTAGGAATCAAACCCAGGTCCGCTGGAAGAGTAGCCAGTGCTCTTAACCACTGAGTCATTTCTCCAGCTCTTTAAAAAAAAAAATTTTTTTTATTAAAATAAAAGAAAACCTGGGACTGGAGAGATGGCTCCGTGGGTAAGAGCACTGTCTGCAATTCCAAAGGTCCTGAGTTCTATCCCCAGTACCCACATGATGGCTCATGACCATCTGTAACGTGATCTGATGGCCTCTTCAGGCATGAAGGTGTACATGCAGATAGACATAAAATAAATAAGTCTTTAAAAAACTTTCTAGCCAAGAGAGGTGGCTCAGTGGTTAAGAGCACTGACTGCTCTTCCAGAGGTCCTGAGTTCAATTCCCAGCAACCACATGGTGGCTCACAACCATCTGTAATGGATCCGATGCCCTCTTCTGGTGTGTCTGAAGACAGCAACAGTGTATTTTCATATACATAAAAATAAATACATCTTTTAAAAAAAAAATTCCCGGGCAGTGGTGGCACACGCCTTTAATCCCAGCACTCGGGAGGCAGAGGCAGGCGGATTTCTGAGTTCGAGGCCAGCCTGGTCTTCAGAGTGAGTTCTAGGACAGCCAGGGCTACACAGAGAAACCCTGTCTCGAAAAACCAAAAAAAAAAAAAAAAAAAAATCCCAGCATCCATCTAGGGTGGGTAGCTTACAACCATCTGCATCTCCAGCTCCATGGTGATCATGGGCACCTACACACATGTACACATACATGCACACACACACACAGGCACACACACATACAGAGGCACACACACACAGAGAGACAGAGAGTGAGGCAGAGAGAGAGAGAGACAGAAAGAGAGAGAGACGGGGGGGGGAGAAAGAGAGGGACAGACAGAGACAGAGACAGAGAGAATTTAAAATAATAATTTAAAAAGGAAGTAAGCAGATTGAACTGTAGTGGTGGGGCACTTGCCCAGCGTGCACGAGGCCCTGGGTTCTATCCCCTGTTGTACAAGAAACAAGAAAAGCCCCCCCCCCAGACAAAACATCCCATTCCTGAGCATCTAATTAAAGATGTCCCTGGAATAGGGAGTCAAGGAGACCAGGATGGACGGGTCCTCCTCCCCACGTGGAGAGAGGGTCTCAGTCTGTCTGTCTGTTCCCACTTGCCCTGTGGAGACCAGGTCTTGCTTTGTAGCCCAGGCTGGCCTGAACTTTCGATCTAGAGCAAGCTGGCCTTGAGATCACAGGAACCCACTTGCCTCTCCCTCCCAAGTGCTGGGATTACAGAGTTGCACCTCCACATCCGGCTAAGAATGGGATTCCTCATCGAACCGGGAACCCGTTATTCTTCTCGGCTAGATAGGCAGGCATCCTGTAAATGCCTGCCACAGCTCTGGGGTTCCAGGTTGGAAACAGTCTGGCTTTTAATATGTGTTCAGAGGCCAGCCTGGTCTACCACAGTGAGGATCAGGAAAGCCAGATCCAAAAGGAAAGACATTTACTCAAAACAAAACAAAACAAAATCAATCAAAATCCTTAAGATGACTCAGTAGGTGAAATCAGTTGTCACACAAGCCCGGTGAACGAGAGAACAGGCTCTACAAAACTGTCATCTGATCTCTACACACATGCTGTGGAATTGTCTTAGTGTTATTATCGCTTTGATGAAACACCACGAGCAAAGCAAACTAGGGAGGAACAGGTTTATGTGGCTTATGCTTCCAGATCTCTGGAGGAAGCCAGGACAGGAACTCAAGGAGGGCAGGAACCTGGAGGCAGGAGCTGATGCGGAGGCCATGGAGGGGTGCTGCTTACTGGCTTGCTCCCCACTGCTTGCTCAGCCTGCTTTCTTATAGAACCCAGGACCACCAGCCCAGGGATGGCACCACCCACAATAGGCTGGGCTTTTCCCCATTAATCACTAGTTAAGAAAATGCCCTGCAGGTGTGTCTGATCGCAGACATTCTCTTACCTGAGGTTTCCTCCTCTCAGCTTGTGTCAAGTCAACATAAAATTAGCCAGCATAGAAACGTTCCCCATTGCCGGGCAGTGGTGGCACACGCCTTTAATCCCAGCACTTGGGAGGTAGAGGCAGGCGGATTTCTGAGTTCGAGGCCAGCCTGGTCTACAAAGTGAGTTCCAGGACAGCCAGGGCTACACAGAGAAACTCTGTCTCGAAAAACCAAAAAAAAAGAAAAAAAAAGAAAGAAAGAAAAAAGAAAAAGAAAAAGAAAAAAGAAACGTTCCCCACTCCAACCCACCCCTATACTAATAAACATCAATTCGTTAACAAAGTAAAAAGGAAAGAGACTGTGGGGCATGAGCTGGGCAAGGACCCCACCCCATGTACCTGGTCCCTCAGGAAGCAGAGGCAGGTGTAGCTCTGTGAGTTTAAAATCAGCCTGGTCTACAAATCAAGTTCCAGGCAAGCCAGGCTACACAGAGAAACACTGTTTCAAGAAAACAAAACAAAACAAAACAAAACAAGAAGCAGAGACGGGCAGACGTGGGTCTGGGCCCTTGCTCTGCTTTAGCCTGCACTTGGGTCTGCGGACCAGGTTGCTCCGTTGCTCGGTTGCTCGGTTGCTCCGTTGCTCGGTTGCTCAGTTGCTCGGTTGCTCGGTTGCTCGTCTACTCAGAGACTCCTACATTTATGACCAATTATTCATTTAGGGTTTTTCATGTATATTATTTGGGGCATTATAATGATTCTTTAAAATGGTGTGTAGTTAAATGTCATGTAGCTAAGGCTAGCCTTGAGCTCTGATATTTTTGCCTCAGCTTCCCCGGTGCTGTGGGATTACAGGCCTGAGCCACTGTGCTTGGCTAACATGCACGTGTGCATGTGTGCATGCACACACACATACACACACACACACATGCATGCAGGCACTCACACACATACTTTACACATCCTTTTTTTTTTTTCTTTTGAGACAGGATCGCACTTTGTAATCCTAGCTGACCTGGAACTTACCATGTAGGTCTGGCTGATCTTGAACTTGCTGCAGGGATAACTGGTGTGTGCTATCAACATCATGCTTAACTTTTTATTTGTACTTTCATTACTGGGGATTCTACATAGAGCTAGCTTTGCATGTGGTAGGCAAGCTCTGGCCCAGTAAGTCACATCCCTACTCCTGGTCTTTTTAAAAAAAAAAAAAAATTTATCCATTTATTTTAAATATATAAGTACACTGTCGCTGTCTTCAGACACACCAGAAGAGGGCATCAGATCCCATTACAGATGGTTGTGAGCCACCATGTGGTTGCTGGGAATTGAACTCAGGACCTCTGGAAGAGCAGTCAGTGCTCTTAACCACTGAGCCATCTCTCCAGCCCTGACTTACTACTCTTAAATTGGTTTTTACTGGTTTGTGGTGCTGAGGATCGAACCTGGGGCTTTGCGTATGCTGTGTGAATGCTCTGCTATGAAGTGATGAGCGCCTTTTCTGCCTTTTCTGCCTTTTCTTTGGGATTTTTCCAACGATTTGGGAGTAGCACTTTGGCTGCTCGCCAGGTAAGGGAAGACCACTGTCCCCAGGACAGGCTTGTGTACTAATCAGGATAAAAGACAAACTTGCTTTCAGTCCAGGGAGCAGTATTTTCGCTCAAAACAAAGACCAGGAGACAAACTATGATTATTAATATTTGAAAGCCAAGTGTGAACAAGGCGGGGCACAGCGGTAATCACAGCCCTCGGGAAGTAGAGGCAAGACAATCAGGAGTTACAGGCCATCCCTGAGGCCATGTCAGATTTGAGGCTAGCTTCAGATACATGAGACCCATTTAAAAAAATAAAAGAGAACGCTAAGTATATACATACAAGCATGTACATTTAAAACTGGGTTAGAGTTCAGATTAACTATGCTATATGCCTATAACTGCAACACTCAGGAGATGGAGACAGCAGAATCTGAAGTTCAAAACTAGTGTCAGTTATATAAAATTGGAGGCTAGCTTGGGCTACCTGAGACAGTGTTAAAATTAGATAAAGGTAGTGTTGGACCTGGAGTGGGTTGAGAATCCTGCTGCTCTCTGGTGGGCACTTTTAGCATAGCGAGAAAGTGAAGACTCGGCACTTGCTATTCTGAAGCTGACCACCAGAGGGCAGAAGAACACAATAGTCACCAAGTTAATCGTCACCGTGCCCTGGAGAGCGAGGACTCACTACACAGCCAGAGTGCTCACCCTCTCTGGTTTCCACAGCAGCTTTGATGCAGCCCTGATTCCCCTCAGGGAGCCTAAGGCGGAGCAGAACAAAGAAGAGAAGCCCTGCAAGCATGCGGATGTCAACCCTGGGCACCGCTGTTCCTGGCTCTGGGAAATTACACATCTAACTAAAACTTTTGGCCTTTGGTATATGCTTAATAAAACCACTCACATTTAACCCCAATAGAGGCAGGCAGATCTTTGAGTTTAGAGGCCAACCTGGTCTACAGAGCGAGTTCCAGGACAGCAGAGAAACACTGTCTTGGAAAAAAAACGCCGGGTGGTGGTGGCGCACACCTTTAATCCCAGCACTTGGGAGGCAGAGGCAGGTGGATTTCTGAGTTCGAGGCCAGCCTGTTCTACCGAGTGAGTTCCAGGACAGCCAGGGCTACACAGAGAAACCCTGACTTGAAAAAACAAAACAAACAAACAAACAAAAAAACCAAAACAACAAAACAAAACACAAAAACAAACACTTATTTAATCAAGAGAATTTACCTGGACACCCATCAAACAGCAGGTGCCAAACTTGTTTCATGTCTATAATCTCAGCACTGGGTATGTAGAGGCAGGAGGATGACCTGGAGTTTGAAGCCAGCTAGCTTTAAGGTACAGAAAGTCTGTCAAAAAGAAGAAAACAGCAGCCGGCAAGGTGCTAGCCCAGTCTTTCAAGGCCCTGCTGGAATTGGAGATCTAACCTAATCGGAGACAGACAAAAACTGTAACAAAATCAAGGGGCCAAATTTGGTTTGGGCCTGCACTGAAACATGGAGTGTGCTGAGGGCTTATGCTGAGAGTGAAGAAGGGTTAGGAGGTTAGCATGTTGCCAGGGGAGGAGAGCTGGGCAGAGGGAGCCTCAAGGTAGAAGGTCTGGGGTGTGCGGAAGGCTCTAGAAGGAAAGGAGGCCAGTTTGGAAGGAAAACAGATGCCCGCATTCCCACCACTCTCTGCCCACCCTCCCTACCCCCCACCATAAGAAGTTTAAGTACCAACTCACCTGCACCACCGTTCACTAAAACTGAATTGGTTTCTGGGGTCAGCTTTGCTGACAACTTGTTTTATTTTGGGGTCGGGGGGGAACACTGTGAGACAGACATTTTTGACCTCACTCTGTAGCCCAGGCTGGCCTTAAACCATGGCATCCCCTTCTGCCTCCGTTTGGATGCCAGGAGCACAGGTGTGTGCCACCATACTCAGCTTGGGTAGTGTTGTATTGAGACTTAAGACTTGTCCATATTGGCCGGCCGCCGAACGCTGGAGTTGCTTGTGGCCACCCTGCACCCAGGGCAAGAGGATGCCACCCAAGTGCATAACTAAGAGAAGATCACTCCCAGAAGATGCCATCCCCAAAAGCAAGAAGGTGAAAGTCTCACACAGGTCCCACGACACAGAACCAGGCTTGGTGCTGACACTGGGCCAAGGTGACATGGGCCAGCTGGGGCAGGGTGAGAGTGTGCTGGAGAGGAAGAAGCCGGCCTTGGTACCCCTTCTACAGGATGTTGTGCAGGCTGAGGCTGGGGGTGTGCATACCGTGTGTCTGAGCCAAAGTGGTCAGGTCTACTCCTTCGGCTATAATGATGAGGGTGCCCTGGGAAGGGACGCTTCAGTCGAGGGCTCAGAGTTAGTCCCTGGGAACGTGGACCTGCAAGAGAAAGTGGTGCAAGTATCAGTGGGGGGCCACTCACTCAGCAGCCCTCAGTGAAGACGGCCATGTCTTCCTCTGGGGCTCTTCCTGGGACAATGATGGTGTGATCGGGTTGTTGGAACCTATGAAGAACAGCATGGCGCCTGTCCAAGTGCAGCTGGACACACTGGTGGTAAAGGTAGCCATGGGGAACAACCATTTGGTGATGCTTGCAGCTGATGGAGACCTCTACACCTTGGGTTGTGGGGAGCAAGATCAACTGGGCTGTGTACCTCAATTATTTGGCAACCGAGGTGGCCATGGGGGCCTTGAGCAACTCCAGGTCCCCAGACATGTGCTGCTGAAATCCAGGGGGACCCGGGGGCCATGTGAGATTCCAGGATGCCTTCTGTGGTGCCTATTTCACTTTTGCCATCTCCCGTGAGGGCCGTGTGTATGGTTTTGGCCTCTCCAACTATCACCAGCTTGGAACTCCAGGTACCGGATCTTGCTTCATTCCTCAAAACTTGACATCCTTCAAGGAATTCCGCCAAGTCCTGGGTGGGCTTCTCTGGTGGCCAGCATCATATAGTCTTCATGGATTCAGAAAGAAAAGCATACAGCCTGAATCAGGCTGAGTACGGGTGGCTGGGCCTTGGGGACGGTGCTATGGAGAAGAGCATACCCACCCTCATTTCCCGGCTGCTGATGGTCTCCTCAGTGGCCTGTGGGGCTGTGTCCAAGGATGGTCATGTCTTTGCCTGGAGCATGGGCACCGGGCAGGATGAAGATGCCTGGGCATGATGGAAATGACTGGCAAACAGCTGGAGAGCTGGGTGATGTTAACTGTGTCCAGTGGGGGCCAGCACACAGTCTTACTTGTTAAGGACAAGGCTCAGAGCTGTTGAACTCTTTGTGGGCCTGGCTTCTGGCCCCAACCCAGCTTCACAGAACAGGAAAACAGCCAGCTACAGATTCCAGAAGGCCCCTCTCCAATCCTGAGCAGATACGAATATGATCTCCCGTCTTTTCCCATCACCACAGCAGAATCCTTTCTCTTCTGTTTCGTCCTCTTTCTAGAATCATCCTGGTACTTGTAGGATGTGGGGGGATGGGAAGAGGATCTCAGAAGGATCTTGGCTTACCAGAGGCTTACTTTGTTAGACCTTTCCTCCCTTCCATCCCCTGCCTCCTGTGGTCCTAGCTGGCACTGGTTCATCACCTCCAAAACCCAAAAAAACGGTAGCTTAAAACTACACGCAACATCCAGCCCTGGGGTTTTGGTGTCCACACTCTGAAAAGTTGGGATTCCATGAAGCCCTGCTTCCCATGAGCCTTTCTTTCTGTTCCTAACAGTAGTTTCCAAGGACACAGATGGTTTGTATAGTCATCGGATCCAGTTGTCATGGACCCATGCCTGGGGAGATCTGGACAAAGGCCTTACAAGGCTCTGGTTTACCTAAGCCAAATATTGGATTCTAAACAGGTGTCCCTGGGCAAAAACACTGAACCACGTGAAAAAAAATCAACTACCCTCCCCAAAGCACAAAGCACCCCAGTGTCCCTTGGGTGTCACCTGTCTGTTCCCCATCAGTTGGCCTTTCTGCCATAGAGGACTGGATATCCATACTGGGTTCGGCTGTGCAGTCAAGGTATTGGGGAAGGGGTGGGGGGGTTGTTTTATAATGGTGCTGAAGGAGGAGTGGAGGGAAAAGTGTGGAGGGGCAGAGGCTGGTCCTAAGAAAAGTAGCAGTGGCTGAGAAAATAGTTTTGATTTTTTTTAATTGCATACAATTTTGGAGGGGAGATTAAAATCTTGTAAAACTTTGAATTAATTTAGAGTTTTATAAAAAAAATAAAATTGTCCATGTTTATGGGATGCAGTGGAACTAGTTTTTGGTTTGGGGTTGTATCTTAGAGCTTCTATTCCTGCACATACATCATTACCAAGAAGCAAGTTGGGGAGGAAAGGATTTATTCAGCTTACACTTCCACATTGCTGTTCATCACCAAAGGAAGTCAGGACTGGAACTCAAGCAGGTCAGGAAGCAGGAGCTGATGCAGAGGCCACGGAGGGATGTTACTTACTGGCTTGCTTCCCCTGGCTTGCTCAGCTTCCTTTCTTATAGAAACCAGGACCATCAGCCCAGGGATGGTAACACCCACAAGGGGTTCTCCCACCCTTGATCACTAATTAAGAAAATGCCTTACAGCTGGATCTCATGGTGGCATTTCCTCAAGGGAGGCTCCTTTCTCTGTGCTAACTCCAGCTTGTGTCAAGTTGACACACAAAACCAACCAGCATGGTGTCTTATTTAGGATTTCTGTTGCTGCAACAAAACACCATGACCAAAAAGCAAGTTGGGGAGGAAAGGGTTAATTTGGCTTTGTTCACTACTGAAGGAAGTCAGGATAGAATCTCAGCAAGGTAGGAACCCAGAGGCAGGAGCTGACACAGAGGTCATGAAGGGACGCTGTTTACTGGCTTGTTCCTCGTGGCTTGCTCAGCCTGCTTTTTTATAAAACCCAGGACCACCAGCCCAGGGATGGCTCCACCCACGGACCTCTCATGGAGGCATTTCCTCAACTGAGGTTCCTTCCTCTCTGTTGACTCTAACTTGTGTCAAGTTGACACATAAAACCAGCCAGTACACTTGCTTTTTGTTTGTTTGTTATTGTTGGTGGTAGTGATATTTTTATGGTTTTATTTTTGTTTATTTGCTGCTTTTTTTTTTTTTGGTGGAGGGCATTATTGGAACTTGAACCTAAGGACATATTTCTTAGCTACTGTGACTACCCCTTTTGTGAACACTGGAATTCTGAATGGGATGGCTGGACTGGCTAGATTTTGGAGTCGGGAAGCCATTGAAAGTTGAAGCGGATAGGGACAGTCTGATGACTGGGTGAGAAGAGACGACTTACAGACCAATGTGTGAGTCAGAGCTTAAGACCAATGTGTCAGTGAGACAGAGAGAACAGAAGAGCCTAGAACTGATGTCAGTGAGACAGAGAGAACGGAAGGGCCTAGAACCGACAGACCTTCCTGGTGTGTTTTCCCACTGTTATCAGAGGGTATAAAGTCCTGACTTTAGAGATGGAAGAAGAGGCTGGGAACTATGGTCATGTGTGTGTGTGGGGGGGTATGGGGTGAGAGATAGAAACTGGGAGAGGTAGGGAAACACTTCTTCCCCAGAGGGAAGCCCTGGGGCATCTCTACTTCCATCCAGAGAGACTCCTGGGGACATCTGGCTTCTAGAACTGTAAGATTCTAGCTGTGTATCTTGTAAAGCCAAGAAGCCTGTGACTGGTCATTAAGGCAGTGGCAGAAAACGTAGCTAGCAGCAGACCCAGGGCCCCTTATCCTCTGGCCACATTGCTTAGGCCCAAGAGACTTGGTGGCTTCCTGTAAACAACACTTTCGAGAGTCCACTGTGGTCTCTCCACAATATTCCAGTCCCAAGGGGCTTCCTGGTTTTGGAGCTTAGTCTCCACAGACAAGGCCCAGCTGCCTTCCCTTGACAGCGGGCTTGATCCTTCCTGGAGCTCCTTTTCCCCCAACCCACTTCAGTGTGGCTTGCCTCCAACACCTGTTGCCAGCAACAAAAGAACGTAGCTTCAGTGCCCACACTCTGAGAGGCCAAACTTGTGTGGCAGCACAGATCTCGAGGCTAGATAGTCAGGCATGTCCCTGGGTACTTCTGGAAGGGAAGGCTGACTTCTCCTTCCATCCCCAGCAGAATGCACAATTAGGCACCAAGGCACCTGTCACAGCGAGTTTGTTGTGTGTCTTCGGACATCCCTGAAATGGCTGTGTGGATTTTGAGGACTCCTTACCTATGTAAAGTTTCCTGTGAGTGGCTTTCCACTCTCCTGTCCTTAGTTACCTTCCTATTGCTGGGAAGAGACACTGTGGCCAAGGCTACTGATAAAAGGAGGTATTTAACTGGGGCTCACAGTACCAGAGGGTTGGAGTCCGTGACCATCTTGTCAGGCAAGCATAGCGCTGGAGCGGTAGCTGAGAGCTCACAAGCACAGGCAGGGAGAGCTAACTGGGAGTGACGTGGGCTTTTTACACCTTAAGGCCCACCCCTACTGACACACCTCCCCTAGCAAGGCCACACCCCTATTCCTTTCCAAATGTTTCCACCAACTGGAGACCAAGTATTCAAACACATAAGCCTATGGGGCCATTCTCATTCAAACCACCACACTGTTCCAGGACTTTTCTCCAAATCTGGGGACACTTGATGACCCCCTGGGCAGGAAGAGCCTGGACTAGGTTGAGCATTGAGTCCAGGAGTGTGGAAAGCCTACCTTCATGGTGGACCATTATGGGATGAAACACAAGGACCTCAATCACACCCTGTCATTTGTTTTTCTTCTTTCCTGTTTCAACACGTCCTCTGTCCTTGGTTCCTGAAAATACTACTCTCTACCCCAGCTCTTACACCCCATTCTCATCTGAGGCTCTGCATCCAGAAAAGCCCAAACCAAGGTCCTCAGGAGTGACAGCAACCCAAATCTTGGTAGTAAGTAGCAGGAGAGAAGAGAAACAGCTCTGACCTCAAACAAAGCCACTCCCAGTCAAGGTGAGGGCGGGGACCAGTTCAGATCACACAAGAGCAGAGACAGCAATGGTAAATGCAGCTATGAAACTTGCTTGGGTCCTAGACAGGGAGGCAGGGAGACACTTTGGGAAATGGGTTTAAAGACGTTTATTGGGGTGAACTGAAGGCACATAGGTGTCTACATTAGAGTTTCACTGCTGTGAGCAGACACCGTGACCAAGGCAACTCTTATAAGACAACATTTAACTGGGGCTGGCTTACAGGTTCAGAGGTTCAGTCCATTATCATCAAGGTGGGAACATGGCAGCATCCAGGCAGGCATGGTGCAGGAGGAGCTGAGAGTTCTACATCTTCATCTGAAGGCTGCTAGGAGAAGACTGGCTTCCAGGCAGCTAGGAGGAGGGTCTTAAAGCCCACACTCACAGTGACACACTTCCTCCAACAAGGCCACACCTTCTAATAATGCCACTCCCTGGGCCAAGCATATTCAAACCATCACAATAGGTCATATCAAAGGAACAGAGGTAGCAGAATAAACTCCATTTTGTTCTTAAGACTCCATCCTAAGTTAACTTGCCCTTAGAGAGGCATGGCCCCCACCCTTGAAGTCTGAGAAAAATCACAAAATGTCCCTGACAGTTGCAAAAATAGACACATCAGCTGCAACTAGCTGATAACAACAGAGTGGGCTAAGAAAACATTAGTCTTTCCCAGGTCAAGGTGCTCCTTTTTTGATGTGTGCTCCCACCTTGTGGTTTAAACAGGTGCTGTAAACCATTAGCTTAAAGGCCAACATTCCTTTATCCTCTCATGTGATGCTAAGGCTTGGAACCCCTCCCCTCCCGCTTGCTGCTTTTTTTTTTTTATAAACCCCCTTCCCCTAGACCTCAGGACCACTCGCCTATCCTGTTGCATCAGGAAGGTTTGTGGCCCAGGCTCAAGCTTGATAAAGACTCTCCTGTGTTTGCATTGGAGTTGTGGTTTCTGGTGGTCTCTTTGGGGTTTTTGCAATCTGGGCACAACAATATGAACTTATTAAAAGAATACTGAAGAAAACAGGCCTAAAAACTAATTGGACACTCCAGACTACTTAAAAGTTGTAATTCCCCCACCTGACTCCATACAACAGTGGTTCTCAACCTGTGGGTCGTGACCCCTTTGGGATCGAATGATGCTGTGGGGGTTTGAACATGTTTGGCCCACGGGAAGTTGCACTATTAGGAGGTGTGGCCTTGTTGGAGGAAGTGTGTCACTGTGTAGGTGGGTTTGAGGGCTTCCATGCTTAAGTTTCACCCAGGAGAGCCTCCCCTGGCTACCTTCCAATAAAGACGTAGAACTTTCAGCTCCTCCAGCATCATGTCTGCCTGGATGCTACCCTGCTTCACGCCATGATAATGGACTGAACCTTGAAACTGTAAGTCAGCCCCAGTTAATTGTTTGCCTTTGTAAGAGTTGCCTTGGTCATGGTGTCTCTTCACAGCAATAGAAACACTAAGACAGACCCTTTCACAGGGTCACCTAAGACCACTGGAAAACACAAGAGTTTTACACTATGATTTATAACAGTAGCAAAATTATAGTTATGAAGTAGCAATGAAAATAACTTTATGGTCCGGGGTCACCACACCATAAGAGTCCCAGCAGTAAGGAAGCGGAGAACCACTGTTGTGGAGTGTCAGACTCCAAGCACTGTGAACCCTCATGTGCTCAAGCACGAATGACCCCTGAAGGAGGAGCTAAGGTGGGAGGAGTAAGGAGAGGAAGAGGAAAAGGAAGAAGAGGAGAGAGGCGAGGGAGAGACATAGAGATGTAGGAGGATGAAGAGCAACGCAGGTATGGAGAGCAGTCCCGGTTAACAACTTATACTTAGGTTAGCTAATTGAGAAACACCTCTAATTGTGTGGGCATATTGTTATTGAGCATTACCAAACATATAAAGCCTTTGACTAATCTTTATTTGTTATTTATTTATTTATTTTTTTTGGTTTTTCGAGACAGGGTTTCTCTGTGTAGCCCTGGCTGTCCTGGAACTCCCTCTGTAGACCAGGCTGGCCTCGAACTCAGAAATCCACCTGCCTCTGCCTCCCAAGTGCTGGGATTAAAGGCATGCGCCACCACTGCCCGGCTTGACTAATCTTTAAGCATTAGAGTCTCATTCCTACCGGGCCTGCGTGGATGGCGGGATGATCTGGGCACAGCCCAGCCTTGTGAAGACAGCATCTCCCACTGGCTGTCTCGTGGGTGGCAGGGCCGGTGTCTCTGGCTGCCTGAGCTGGTGGCTTGAGCGGACGGCCAGAGCTGAGCAGTGGTGGTACTGTCACCGCTTGCCGACAATTTAAATATCTATCGCAACAGACCTGCACCAACCCACCTTCTTCGACACTGTGAGTATGTGTCAAGGACTGAGGACTCCCCAGATCAGCTCCATTTTCTGCTGTTGTCTACTTGGCTGTCTGTCTGTCTGTCTGTTCACCTGTCTCTGGGTCTGACCAGTGTCCTGTGTTCCTGCTCTGGACTCCCTCATCTCTGAGCTGAATTCTGCAGCTTCCTTTTCAAACCTCGCTCCGTGTCTCCTGCTGCAGCTCTGCTCCCTCTCTACACTAGTACGGCCTTATCTTACTGTACAGACTCTCGAAAAACCTGCTTCGGAAGCCTCTGGACCTCTGACTTGTATTCACCCTGTAATCTGTGTGTGTGTGTGTGTGTGTGTGTGTGTGTGTGCCTGTCTGTACCTATGAGCATGTATGTGTATATCTGTGTGCCTGTGTGTGTCTCTGGGTGCATATGAGTATTATCTGTGGATACGTGTGTTTATGTGTATGTGTGTGTCAGTGTGTGCATCTGAGTGCATGTGTACCTGTGTGTGCCTCTGTGTGCATAAGTATCTGTGTACATGTATGTGCATGTGCATATGTGTGTGTCCATGTGTGTATATGTGAGTGTACCTGTGTGTGCCTCTGTATCCATATAAGTATTATGTATGCATTATGTATGTATGCATGTATGTATGTATGCATGTATGTATGTGTGTGCACACATGCATATGAACATGTGTGAGTTTGTGAGTGTATGTATGTAGATATATTTACTATGTGCTGTGTGCTGAGAGTTATTATTAGTGATTAAAAGACAGGAAAGGACGTTGCTTTCATCAGTTTGCCCGGGTAGCTGGATGACAAATTGCCATCGCAGAAACCACTAAACGCTGCTCATATGTTCTTGCAGGCTTCTGTGTGTGCATGTGCGCGTGCGCAAGTCAACAATTGTATGGCTCCCCTTTCTAGTTTTTTATTTTTAATTTTTGTTTTAAAAATCCATGTGAATACAAAGAACATTCAGACAGGAGTCTAACATACCTGTCTCCTGTGACCCCGAGAGGCTTCATCCAGCAGGAAAGCAGATGCAGAGACCCACAGCCAAACATTAGGCGGAACTCACCGAGTCTTGTGGAAGAGTCGGGGGACAGAAGCAAGCAAGCCTGGGGGGGAAAGGATGCCACAAGAAGACCTACAAAGTCAACTAACCTGGGCGGAGGGCGGGTGGCTCACAGAGACTGAGCCACCAGCCCGGGAGCACGCAGGGGCTGGACCTAGGTCCCCTACACATTTGTAGCAGGTGTGCAGCTTGGTCTTCATGTGGGACCCTGACAACAGGAGTGAAAGCTGTCTCTGACTCTGTCACCTGCCGTTGGATCCTCTTCCCCTAGCTGGACTGCACGGGTGGGCCTCCGTGGGAGATGTGATTAGTCCTAATCTGACTGGATGTCCCGGGGGAGGGGGGCAGTACCCAAAGGGGGCCTCCTGATTTTAGGGGGAGGAACGAGGGGGAGGAATTTGTAAGGATGGGACTGGGAGGAGATGGGGGCAATCGAGATGTAAAGTGAGTGAATAAATAATAATAAAAGATTCATGTGGGCGTTTTTTCTGCATGTTTGTGCCTCACACGCATACAGTACCCAAGGGGGCCAGAAGAGGGGTTGTATCCCCTGCAACTAGAGTTACAGATGGTTGTGAGCTGCCGTGTGACTTCTGAGAGACAAACTGGGGTCTTCTGTGTTCTCAACCACAAAGCCTTCTCCAGCCCAGCTTTTCTTTTTTCTATCTTTTTTCCTCCTTTCCTTTGTTTTTAAATTTTGTTTGTTTGTTTGTGTTTATTTGTGACTATAAGTACTCCCTGATCTCCTCCGGTCAGTGTTTTTTTGTTTGTTTTGTTTTGTTGTTGTTTTTTGTTTTTTGTTTTGTTTTGTTTTTTGAGACAATTCCATCAGGCTCAGCCAATTGGAGAATGGTCTGCCTTGTCCATCCTGTGAGTGGCCTCACAGCTGGCAGAGATTTAAAACTGGATATTAAACTTGCCTCTGCCTCTGTCAGCCTTGGTCACCTTCATCTGGACGGATGCATGGTCCTTGACACCAATGATGTGGTTGCTAAGAGCATCTCCACAGCACGGACAGATGCTCACGGACTCACCAGGTGTCTCCAGGCATGCTCACTCCAGGTCCAGTGTGAGGGCAGAAGGCTATTTATTTCTGTTTAATTATATGTAGATGTGTGTTGGCGAGACTGTGGGTTTGTGCCTGTGGGTGCAGTGCTCATGGCGACCAGAAGACAGTGCTGGCTCTCTTAGAGTTAGGTGTTTGTGAAGTCCCAGTGTGAGTTCTGAGAACCAAACTTGGATCCTCTGTAAGAGAGTCAGGTCCTTAACTGCCGAGCCACTTCTCTAGTTTATCTCTCCTCCCTCCCTCCCTCTCTCCCTCCCTCCCTCCCTCCCTCCCTCCCTCCCTCCCTCCATCCCTCCTTCCATCCATCCCTTTTCTTCTTCTCCAGATACATTTTCACTATCTTCCTGCCTGGCCTCAAGCTAAGTAGTTGAGGATGACTGAACTTCTGGTCCTCTTGCCTTTGGTTCCCAACTAGGATCACAGGTGCACACCACCATGCCCAGCCTGAAGGGGCAGCCAGGGTGGCATCAGACTCCGGGTCCTCCTGCTGCATCCTGTTCAGCCCATTGACTACCACAATGGGATATTGCAACTGGCATTGTTTGTTTGTGTGTTTGTTTGTGACAGGGTTTCACCCTGTAGTCTACATTCATTTCAAACTCACGGTGATCCTCCTGCCTTAGCTTCTCAAATGCTGGCATCACAGGCATGCACCACCACGCCCATTCAAGTTACAAGGAAGTAGAAAGGGGCAGGAGAGACCTGTGCAAAGCTACTACCCCAGGGAGCCTGAAGTTATACAAAGCTGTTACAGGTACATCTTCCAGATGCTGATCACAGGAACTCAAACCTTGTTACACCCATGAGTGAACACATTGTGTTTCTTCTATTGTTCTTTCTTTCTTTTCTTTTTTTTGACACGGGGTCTCACTATGTTGCTCTGGGTGTCCTGGAACTCACCTTGAAGACCAGGCTAACCTCAAACTCACAGAGACCTGCCTGCCTCTCTCCCTTCTGTCTCCTAAATGCTGGGATTAAAGGTGTGGTCATCACACCTGGCTGCTTTCTTTCCCAGACCTCACTTGTGTGTGATGCTGCTGTTTGTCTCCTTAAGGTCTCTGTTGCTGTGATAAACACTACAACCCCAAACAACATTTCTTTTTTATTTTATTTTAATTTTTATTTTTTTATTGGATGTTTTATTTACATTTCATATGTTGTCTCCTTACCCCATCCCCCACCCACCCAGGAACCCCCCTATCCCCTCACCCCTCCTCCTTCTTCTCTGCGGATGTAACCCCTACCTACCCCCCCCACTCCCACCTCCCCACCCTCAAATTCCCACCCCCTGGGGCGTCCAGCCTTCATGAGGTCAAGGATCTCTTCTTCCACCTATGCCCAGCAGGGCCTTCCACTCTTACATATACAGCTGAAGCCCTGGATCCCTCCCTAAGTGCTCCCAGGCTGGCGGTTTAGACCCTCCCAAACAACATTTCTAGGCAACAGCCCATCACTGAAGGAAGTTGGGGCAGGAACTCAAGCAGGACAGAAACCTGGAGCCAGGAACGGAGAAGCCATGGAGGGGTGCTGCTCACTGGCTTGCTCCTCATGGCTTTCTTAGTCTGCTTTCTTACGGAACCCAGGACCACCAGCCCAGGGCGGTACCAGCCACAGTCTACTAGGCCTTCCTCCACCAATCCAGAAAATGTACCAAAAGCCAATCTGGTGGGGGGCTTTTTCTCTCAATTGGGGTTCCCTCTTCCAAAGTGACTCTAGCATGTGTCAAGTTGACATGAAACTAGTCAGCACATAGTTGAAAACTTCTCTGAGTGGCTTTTTTTGTTGTTTTGTTTTGTTTTGTTTTTCAAGACAGAGTTTCTCTGTGTAGCCCTGGCTGTCTGGAACTCACTCTGTAGACCAGGCTAGTCTCGAACTCAAAAATCCACCTGCCTCGGCCTCTCAAGTGCTGGGATTAAAGGCGTGTGCCACCACCGCCCGGCCGGCTTGTTACATTTTAAGACACAGTCTTAGCAGGAGACTCGGTGGGCTCAAAGGGAGCTTCTGGGACCCCAGCCCTTCCAAGGCAAGCCATGGTGGTTCCCTCACCTGGGTTGATGATAATCCTGGCTGCTGTGGGAAGGAAAGTTCATTCCCCTCTCAGACAGCTTTTGAAAAAACAGCAGCTTATTCTGCTTTCCAGGATGTTTTAAAAACCAGAATCCTTACAAATGGAAAGCACAGATTGTGTGTCCAGATGGTCTCTGAGAACAGGCTCAGGGAGCACAAGCTTCAGAAGAGGGCGGAGCCTAGAAGAGGGCGGAGCCTAGAAGAGGGTGGAGCCTAGAAGAGGGCGGAGCCTAGAAGAGAGTGGTTATATGGACTGTGTCTGGATCTGTGATTCTCAACCTTCCTAATGCTGCAACCCTTTATGCTGTGGTGATCCCTTAACTAGAAAATTATTTTCATTGCTGCTTCATAGCTATAATTTTGCTACTGTTATAAATTTTAATGTAAATATCTGATATATAGGATATTGGATGTATGACCCCTATGAAAGTGTCAATCAACCTCTCCCCACCCTGAGGGGTCACAACTCATAGGTTGAGAACCTCTGGCTCTGGAGCACCATGCAGAAGAGAACGTGCCACCAATACATGGTAGAAGATGTGTTTGTGGAGATGCTTCTTTCCCCTCCTGACCTTGGCCAAGGCTTTTGGGTGTTCTTGTTTTGTTTTGTTTTGTTTTGTTTTTGAAATGGAGTTTCACTATGTCACCCTGGCTATCTTGGAACTCCCTATATAGACCAGGCTGGGCTGGGACACATGGAGATCCACCTGCCTCTGTTTCCTGTGTGCTTGGATTAAAAGCATGTGCCACCATGCCACTGGCCAACCCATAGTCATTTTTCCTCATCCTAGCCACCAGTTCTGACAGCCCTATAATTTGAAAGCCTGACAACCCCTATACTATAATCCTTAGTAGACAAATACATGTCCATTTAAGGGACCAAGGGTTCAGGGCCCACTGGAACCAACTCAAGATCTGAACACCGGCCTCCAGTGGCAGGATTCCTAGTGGGTCAGCTACAGAGGCACGTGGACATCTGTCATTTTCCTCTCAGTTCTTGTCAGGAAGGTCAAATGTGAGGCATAGGAGGGGCCTGCCTGTGCCTGGGCTACGTCTGAGCATGGCTATAGAATCTTTCAACTGTTCTAGTGGTATGTGGCCTGTTACCATGGCCTCTTCCACCACAGCTAAGGAAGAAGGCATTCTTCCACCATTTATAATGAAGACAGGCTCTGGAAATACAATCACAGTCAGCAGGGCAGTATGCTCCTCCCTAATTCCACAGGAACATTCTGGAAACCATGGTCCCTTGGCTTGATTTTTCTTCCAATAATCTCTTTGGGTGCTACTCATACTGACTTTGGGGGGAGCCTTGGGGCACACTGTGGTCTGTGGGACGGCAATGATGTCCTATTGACTAAGTTTGTCATTGGACAAACTTAGTCAAACATTGGTCTGGCTGGCCGAGCCTCTGTGACTACGGCTTGACAGTAGAGGTGGCAGAACTGTGAGGGACCCTGAGAGTTATCAGGAAAGAATTTCAGTGTTGCCTGAGGAACGAAGGAACAAAGCAAGAGCAACTTGGCAAGAAAGTTTCCTTCCTTCTGTGCATGACCAAGACGGCCTTGTCTCTTCTCCCTAACGGTAGTCCTGACTACTCTGATCCCATTGGTGGGAGCTGAACTTCACAGTCTGCAATTGGCTAATTGGTGCAAAGAAGAAGAAGGTGGTTGGGGAAAAACAGCACTTGTGGGGCTAACTACCTCCACCCCAACTTTTTACTGATTCTCTGTGAGTTTTGTATCATGCACCCCAGCCCCCATCTCCCTCATATCCTTGTAACATCCCCAATAGAAAAAAAAACATAGAAAATGTCTTATGGAAGCTGTAGTGTGTCACCGTGTGTCCCATAGTATACACCTCTGTCCACACATCTTCACTTGCAAATGAATCATTGGTCTGGTTCGAGGTCTCTGGCTTCTGTGACACCATCAACATTGGATCCTCACTGGGGCCCTCCCAGTTATCCTGTTGTTGCCCCGTGACCTGGAGATGCTGCAGCTTTAGGTTAATAGCAGCCCCTTCCTGCTCCTATGGTTCACAGACGCTGTAGATGCTGGGATGGGTCAACTCAAAGCCCTGGATCTGGGCCTGGATGGTAGTTAGCCAGCCAGCTCTCGCACCTCCAGGGCGAGCTCTCCAGTGCTGCCCCAGCTAGCTCACCCAGTACCACTGATACAGCGGGGCAGGGCCAGCCCTCCTACTCTCATGCCCTTGCTGACCCACACCCGTGCCACCAGAGCCAGCTCATTGTGCTGCCTACTCGAGTGTGGGGCCCACTCTCCCGAGTGCTGCAGCCAGTAATGGCCTGGGTGAGCTCTCCCGACTACCACAGGTGGCAAGAGCATATGGGGGAGAGCATCACCTCCTCGCCTACACTACCTCACTGCAGACAAGTGGCAGAGCCAGCTACCCCTCGCTCCCATGCTTGCCCTCAGTGCCTGCTCACCTGCACCCTCTCCACCAGGGCCAGCTTTACTGTGCTGCCTGGGTAAGGTACAGGGCCTGCTCTCCCAAGCAATGCTGCAGCCAGTGAGCAGCAGGGCCAGTCTGGCACAGCCCATGGACATCTTCATGGACTCACGTAACTGCCCAGACCAGGGACCTCTGCATGGTCTCTAGAGGTAATATGAGTCACAACATGAACACCTGTCGGCTCCTTGCTGGCAGGTCCAGGGTTGAGGAGAGCAGTCCCGGGTTTCTCCGGGGCTGAGGTAAATGGTGAGTGTCAACGGCCCAAAAGAAACGCACCAGGCCGGGAGTCTTGTCGAAGCAGAAACTCAACTTTATTGTATCAGCCTCTCACTTATATAAACTCAGAGCATAGGGAAGGGGGTTTTGGTGGGGTGAGGTGACATAGGAGGCGGAGAAGGGTGACAGAGGGTATGGGGTGACTGACAGGGCCAATGGCAGGGCAGAGGCAGGGCCAAACAGGTCTTATTGAGTCACCCTAGTACAGAAGTGACTGAGATAGGTCTCAAAACTTGAGCCAGGCTTAGGCTCTCCCACAAGGCCACAGAAACTTGAGCCAGGCTTGGATTTGTCCTCAAGGCCCAAACCAGGGCCAAAATGGGGCCTAAAAGACACCAACCCCTGCTGCTGCATGGCCACAGAGTCAGACATGATCCTCAGTGACAGCATGGGCTTCACCATGGCCTCAGGTGGCAGGGCTGTCTACACAGCAGGCTATTCATCTCCATCCTCAAATTTCTAGTTCCATCTCTCTTCTTAATGCTCAAATGTTCCGTTTCTCTCCCATCTGTCCACTACATACTTGCACTTTGTAGTGGTCCCTACTGCAGGCAGGCCATATGGCTGGCAGGCCTCTGGGTGACCTCCTCTGCCCAAGCCCTGCAGCACGGCATAAGAGAGCTTCTAGGTGTCTACAGCCTGCCCTTCTGGCACACTGGCGGCCCACATAGTGTGGCAACAGGTGGATCTCTGTGTGTCTACAGCCTGCCCTTGCCATGTAGCATGGCAGCATGCAGGTCTCTGGATGTTTTCCTCCTCCCACGATGCATTGCATGGCAGCAGAGGGGCCTCTGTGTGTCTATGGCTTGCCCACACTGTGTGGCAGCAGGCCAGTCTTTAGTGGCTAAGTACCTCTGATAGAAAAAATATTTCACACAGAGTCTAATGTCCCTTCTGTATAGACAGAGGTACAGAGACAGACAGCAAAGGCACTCGTGAAGACACAGGTATCTGTCCCGCGCAACCTCCCGCCAGCAGGAAAGACGCAGCACACTCAGGATCCTTCTGCAGTATAAGCTTTAATGCATCTTGAGAGGGAGAGCATAAGCTTCACAAACGAGGAGGGACCCCAAGGGCCTAAAACCCTTCCCTTATATAGAGAGCTAAGCTCGCCTGGGACGTGGCAGTCTCTGATGGGCTCCTGTTGCCTCAGGCCACATGACGTGTTCCAACTGTCAGATTAATCAAGGCGGGAAAACCTTCCAGCGCATGCGCACAGACTTGTTAATGGCAATGATGTGATAAGGATAGCTTCCCACAGGTATCAACATTGGAGACAAGATCTTGGGCTGAGTTCCATGCAGGGAGCTAAATCTGGACTCTTTTGTTTGTTTGTTTGGTTGGTTTATATCAAGATAAGGTTTCTCTGTGTAGCCCTGGCTGGCCTGGAACTCACTCTATAGACCAGGCTGGCCTCGAACTCAGAGAACTATTTGCCTCTGCCTCCAGAATTCTGGGATTAAAGGCAGGCACCACCACCTCCCTGCCTGGAAGCCAGGGATAGTGAGGAGCCAAGCACTGGACCACGATCCATGTCGAGCCAGTCAGCACAGACACAGGAACTCTGCTCCAGAGTCAATGGCTACAAGGCAGAGCTGTTCCAGCCAGAATGAAGAGATCTCAGGCATCAGAATTGTCCCA
Source organism: Grammomys surdaster (assembly GCF_004785775.1). NCBI lineage: Eukaryota > Metazoa > Chordata > Mammalia > Rodentia > Muridae > Grammomys > Grammomys surdaster. Next base: position 1,366,579 of record NW_021604714.1, on the reverse strand, counting down.
CCCATACCCAGGTGGCTATAAACCCCAAAATACTGCCCAAAGCAGCCCTCTAACTTAAAGGTGCAGACGCTGGGGCCAGGAATGGGGCACCCAGAGAGGATGTGCCTAGAAAGTGAGGGGACAAATGGGCTGTGGGGCTTTTCTCAGTTCCCTGTGGACTCCACAAGCTATGCAGGTTTCCTGAGGCCAATTAGAGAACTGTTCTTCTATTCAGGAATCAGCACATGCTGATTGATTCGCTCAAGATCCACTGTGGGCCCCTCCTTACTACCTGAGTCTACTACCTCACTAGCTCATGTCTGTGTCCGGATCTGACTTAGAGATGATTGTCCACTTCTAGCTCCCTGTGTGGGAGAAGGAGCTGATGCTTACTGTCACACAGATGTCAGGGCCAGGGCTGGGGCAGACTTCTGACTTCATAAGAGCATGCTTTACTGGAATGTCTGTCTTTTAAGTGCTTCTCAAGGCCCTCTAGGAAGTCAGGCATCTCTCTAATCAGGGAGACTGCAGCAGGGGACAATGAAGCCAAGGGGAGGCAGGCATGCTGTGACCAGCTATGGCTTACCTGGATCCCACGTAAGGACAGGCCTGCTCACAGGAAGTATTCCAGAAGCATCCAGAGAGGGTCGAAAAGATGCAAGCTTACTTGGAACACCTGAGCACACCAGGTGTTTGTGGAAGTTAGAGAGGCAGAGGTGCTCCCAGGCAGCCAGCCTGGTTCTTGATTTCAACCTGGAAACAGGAAGGTGTCTAGAGCTGCAGCCTTTATTCCTTCCTTGTCCTGGAAAATGTTAAACTGGAGGGGAGGTGGGGCAGAAGCTCCATTGCAAAGTGCTGGCTAGATTGTGCTCAAAGCTCTGGACTCAATACATTCCCAGCACAGCCTAAACTGGGTGTGGTGGTACACACTTGAAATCCTATCTCTTAGAAGGAGGAGGCAGGAGAATCTGAGGTTCACAATCACCCTGAGCTCCAGGAAACCTTGTCTCAAAGGTATACAAACAAGACTTCCTTCCTCAGCACCTCTCTCTTAAGCTTAGAGCTAAAAATATATATTAAAATTGCTTTTTTTTGGACAGTTTTCAAATTTGTTTCAAAACGTAGAACAGAAACAGGGGTCTGTTGTTTAAAAAACAAAAGATCCCAGCCATCTGATTTTACCAGTGAAGACTCGGAAGCCAGATGCTGAGGTGAAAACCTGCTAGCTCAGAGAGGCAGAGAGAGCACCCAGCTCACCTCCCTACTTCGACAATGTCCCAAAAGGAAAAACCCCTTCTTCTCCACACTGTCTTAAATACCCTCCAGCCCAGTGCCCCTCCTCTCTCTTATGTTCCCTCCTTGTCAGCTGGCTGCTTGCTCTGTCTCTTCACCCAGGGTTGACTTTATTTAGCTCTTGGGCTAAAGGTGTGTGCCAGGACTGAGCCACACCAATTCACACTCTTGAGGTTCACAATGTGATCAAATATCCCGCAACAGAGGCCAGTATGATGGCTTTTACTGGGTAAAAGAGCTTGTCACCAAGCCTTACGACATGAGGTGGATCCCCCTGATCCCTCCCCCACATTGTCTTCTGACCTCCACATGTCCCCAATAAATAAAATGTAACGACTTTTAAAAAGATCTTGTCATGAAAATCATTGAAACATACACAAAACTGGAGGGAGGGAGGAAGCTCCGGCTTGAAGGACAACGGCCATTCAAGGCTCTATGGAGTTCCCATTGGTCCCTGGTCAGAACTGACTGCTTTGTCAGGTTAGGTAACAGTGGTCCCTCTTCTCCAGCTGCCTGGCTCTGTCCAGTCCCAGGCCTTCTTTACCGATCTTGCAGACCATCTCAGAGTCCTGGGTTGCTTCCTATACCAAGTCCAACCGAGGTCCCCTCACTGGCCACCATGCAGCTGACACCCCTCTAGCCCTCTGTACCTAGAACAGCTTTTAGCACCATGTTCCAATTCGGATCTTTGAGAAGGAGGACATGCCTTATATAAAGATCTTTAACCCATATCTAATCTGGGTCAAGTCCTCTGCAGGAAGCCATATAAAGAAAGATACAGGAGAAGGAAGCCTTTGCTCTCTGGCTGTTTGCTCTCAATCTTTGCTAGCAATCCATTCCTTCATTGGAGCCTACTTCTTTGGGATACGGAAGACAAGCCAAGACTTCGAACTTTGTGGACTGAGCAAGCCAGTAAGTAGCACCCCTCTGCAAACTCTGTCTGTATCAGCTACTGCCCTGTTTGAGTTCCTGTCCTGACCTCTTTCCATGATGGACATCGTGGTATAGAAGTATAAGCCAAGTGAACCATTTCCTCTCCAACTTGTCTTGGTCATGTTTCATCACAGCAATAGCAAGCCTAACTAAGACAACCCCTGCCTCCCTCCTACCCACCCCTCCCCCATCTCCTGTCTCTTTGTAACTAAGCCTGTCCTTGAAGGCTTTATTTCCTGTGAACATCGAAAGGTTTGGAGAATCTTTAGGTTCACTTTTCCCAAGCAAAGGCTTAGATTATTTCTGGTTAAAAATATGCCCTTGGAAGCCGGGCCTGGTAGCACAGGCCTGTAGTTATAGCACTTTGGAGGTAGGAACAGGAAAGTTAGGAGTTCAAAGTTGTCCCAGTTACATAATGAGTTTGAGGTCATCCTGTGGCGGAACATGAGACCCTGTCTCAAAAGACCGGAAAAGGCAGAGATGGTTCTGTAGTTAAGAGTGTAGTTGAGTCACTTGAAGATGACTCAAGTTCATCTGCTTATGGCATGGACCAGCCCGTCCTGCTTGGAACTTTCAAAATATAAATAACATTTCTGGTTTGAAAAGGCAGTTGCCCTAGTTCCGGATTTCCTGCATTTTCCAAGTAAGCTCTTCCCTCTTCTTCTTCCTCATATCCAACCCAGCCCAGACTCTGATGATCCCATCTCTCCCCTTCCCCAAGGCCACCATCTCCTGCTCAAGGGACTCCTTGGTCCATAACTCCACTCACATGACCACTTCTGTACTCACAGCGACCTTGCCTGAGGCAGACAGCCATGTCCCTGTCCTACTGTCCATCCGTCCGAAGCTGCCTAAGAAGGATTCTGGATCTCTGCAGGCACACCACAACCACCCCTCCTCCCCCACTGCATCTCCTCTCCTGGTCCAGCTAACATCACACTTCAGCTTAGAGAGGTAGCCTTGAGTGCAACTTGTGTTTGCTGACCTTGTTTGGAAAAAGACTGGAGGAGGCTGGTTTCGAACTTTAACTATTCCATCTCCTCTTCCTAGGTCGGAGCATCTCAGGGGTACACCAATACACTGTACAGCTGTATGTGCTTCTCAGGATGAAACCCAGGACTTCGGGCATGGTAGGCAAGCACTCTACCCACTGAGCTACATTCTCAGTCCTGCATTTATTTATTTTTTTTTTGAGGGGCTGGACTCCGAACGAAGGATCTCCTGATGGTATGAGAGACGCAGAATGTTATATTAAGTGTGACCTCGGGCTTTGCTTTAGCCAGTGACTCAAGCTTCTGCATTCAGTGTACAGTGTGTTTTCTCATCTTCTACTCTTTTGATCTATTTTGAGAAGACTGTATTCTAGCACAGCTACTTACCCATGTAGGGTGTGGATCTAAATAAAGACGACCTGAACTCAGCCAGAAGCCTAGACTGTCCTGCTAGTCCCTGCCTGAAACAGAAGCCACCTGCAGCCAGAGAGCTGGAGATGAGGAAGGCCAACATCTGTCCTCTTAAGTGTGAAGGTTTGGAGGGCGTTTGTTACGCAGCAGTGTTGAAGCTGTAGCTGACCATGACGTCATGTATCCAAGCCCATCACAATACTAGACTTTAAACCTGCATAGTAATCCACGGCTATACTTTGTTTGTTTTAGCAGTACTGAGGACAGAACCCACAGCCTCCTCGTGCCTGTCAGACAAATGCTCTGCCACCACGCTGCTCCCCAGTCCCTCATTCTTTGAGCCAGGACATCTGCAGTAGGGGGTTTCTCAAGCACAGTATCTCTCAGGGTGTTTAGTACCTCTTCTTTCAAAGGGCATAACAGTGGTTTCTTTGCCATGAGCTCAGATTCTGTTTGGATTTCTTTCTCTTCTTTCTTTTCTGTCTTTCTGTCTTCCTTCCTTCCTTTCTTTCCTTCTTTTTTAAAGATTTATTTATTTATTTTATGTATGAGTACACCATTGCTCTCTTCAGACACACCCAAAGAGGGCATCAGATCCCACTGCAGATGGTTGTGAGCCACCATTTGGTTGCTGGGAATTGAACTCAGAACCTCTGGAAGAGCAGTCAGTGCTCTTAACCACTGAACCATTTCTCTAGCTCTCTCTCTCTCTCTCTCTCTCTCTCTCTCTGTCTCTCTCTCTCTCTCTCTCTCTGTGTCTTTTATTTTTTGTTCCTTTCTCTTTTTTTTGAGGCTATGTAGACCAGGCTGGCCTCAAACTCCCAGAGATTAACCTATCTCAGACTTAAGAGTGCTGCAGCCAAAGGCATCTGTCACTGGCTAAAGCAAAGTCTGAGGTCACATTTAATGTAACATTCTTGCTGTATTTTTATTTTATTTATTTATTTATTTATTTATTTATTTTTATTTTTTTTTTTCGAGACAGGGTTTCTCTGTGTAGCCCTGGCTGTCCTGGAACTCACTCTGTAGACCAGGCTGGCCTCGAACTCAGAAATCCGCCTGCCTCTGCCTCCCAAGTGCTGTGGTTAATAAAGGCATGCGCCACCACTGCCCACCTATTTTTATTTACTTATTTACCCATTTATTTATTTTTGATTGACTGATACAAAGTCTTGCTGTGTATTCCTGGCTGGCCTGGAATTCACTGAAATCCTCGCACCTTGGCTTTCAGAGGACTGGGGTTGCACCAGCTGCCTTGCCCAGCTAGTTCTGTTTTTCAAATAGGAAGAGAGAGGAGAGGGGATGGGAGGTAGACAGGGACATCCATTCTTAGTTGAGCGATACTGTACACTGAGCCTGGAGAGTATTGTAGGATGAAAAGTACTTAAGTCTCTTGGGTTAGACCTTTTCACTCAGTGGCAGGTCAGATGCCTTCACTGAAGGCCCAGGAACCAGCTGCCCTGTGCTGAGGTTTGCTCTGTTGCTATGTTTTGTAATGCTAAACACTAGCCCCCAAGGTCTGGTTGCCTCAGGGATGAAAGAATCCTCATGTACATCAAGTGATGCTACATGACCTTGCTCCTTCACGTAAAACTATTGACTGAAGATGCCGACAGCCTATATAGAGCAGGACAGAAGAGAGCTAGGTGAGGCTTGGCTTCCCGGTCTTGGGGTCTGAGGCAGGACCACAAAGGGGGAAGTAGGGAAGGTGAAGAGAGGAGAGGACACCATGAGGTAGGTGGGTCATGAAAACATGGACATGAGGGCTGGCCTGACGGAGTTAAGAGAGGCCCAGATGGAACACGGTGAGTTACAACTCAGGGTTATTGGTAGGGAAGTAGATGCCCATAGCTTAAAGGGTAGATATGTGCCGGGCTCTAGTGCTTTAAAGTCTTGTCGTAAACGTAAAAGTCGTATGTCTTTATCTGGGAACTGAATGATCAAAGGAGGGGCAGAAACCCCCAACGGAGATTAAATACCTACTACAAGAGCCCTGCTATCCCAAAGCCTGGTGAAAGGGTGTTTTCCATACCTGCCGAGCATTTCAGGTAAGGTCTTCAGACAGCTGTCAAATACAGTGCTTGGTGTTCCCTGGGCTCTAGTTCTTGGTATCTTCCCCCCACCACCACCCCCCGACCTTGTGCGAGTACTTGCATTTGTTTAGAGCAGCGGTTCTCAACCTTCCTAAAATTACAATCTTTTACTACAGTTCCTTATGCTGTGGTGACCCCCAACCATAGAAATTACTTTTGTTATTTCATAACTGTAATTTTGCTACCGTTATGAATAGTAACGTAAATATCTGATATTTCAGATAGTCTTGGGCAACCCCTGTGAAAAGGTCATTCAAGCTTCAAATGGGGTCACAATCCACAGGTTGAGAACCTCTGGTTTGGCTGTATGTCTGTCTTCACTACTGCCTATAATACGCTGATGACATAGTACTATCTGTTATAGAAGGTATTTAATCCTGGCCCGAGGTTTCTACTCCACCTTAGTTAAATTCCCGATGAAAGACACACACAACCTTCATATTTACAATAAACCTTAAACAACACAAGAGCTGGGCAGACACACACTCTCTACCTTGTTAGAATCCACTTTCCTATCCATAACCCCAAGTTATTACTTATTATGTTTCACCTGGGCTGCCCTAACTCCAATTGGGAAATCTAAGTCTTGTTTATTTATAAGCTAGTCTGGGATAAGGTTAAATTACTTTTACTACAACTATTATATATGATATTATATACACACACATATATACACATGTATATACATACATACACACACTTACACATATACATACATACACATGCATACACACATACACATATACAT
>NW_021604714.1:1338582-1360120 GCF_004785775.1 Grammomys surdaster | reverse complement strand
ACATATACATACATATACATACATGCACACATACATACACATATACAAACATACACATACATACACATACATACACACACATATACATACACATACATACACATACATATATATATACATACATATACACCTACATAGACATATACATAGATACACACACATACATACACATACATACACACACATACATACACATATACATACAGACAGATACATACACACATACACATATACATACATACACATACATACACACATACACATATACATACATACACATACATCACACACATACACATACATATGCATATATATAAATACACATACATACACACACATACATGCACACACATACACATACATACACACACATACATAGACATGTACATACGTATATATGAGACAGGGTCTCTAGTGTTCTAGGCTGGCCTTGAACTCCCTACAGCTGAGGATGACCTTGAACTTCTGACCCTCCCACCTTCACCTCCCACGTCTGGGATTGCAGGTGTGCATCAGCACACCCAAGTTTATACAGTGCTGGAGAATTGAAGCCAAGCGCTCTATCTCATTAAGCGCCATTCTCAGCCTGACGTGGGCCTAACTTTTGGCCTTTGTGTACCCCAAGGTGTATCTCAAATTTTGAGTGACAAAATCCAAGACTTCCTGAGTCCCCAAGGGAAAGCCTTCTGCATGAGGCTAGCAGGACAGGGTTTAGGGGATCTTCTTCACAGAAGGACACTTCGATCAGGCCCCTGCTATCCAATAGCTTGGCAAAATCGTACCAACCTTCTAATTAGGGACCTGAGAGGGAGGTCTTGGAGCCACCTGGGACCCACTGTCCATTCTGTCTGGTTCTGTATCTGCTGCCTGAGTGAGTTAATGTCTTCGGCTGATATAAATGTTCAGCATGACAGAGCGGGGCCGAGGACAGATGTGTAAGTTTCCTTTTTTATATTTTCTCACTTCTCCTTTATAGACAATTGTCTATTTTGTCTAAACCTTTCAAAAGCCTGAGGAACGTCAGGAGGGCTGTCTCAGGCCTGGAGTTACCTGAAGACAGAGGGCTAGGAAGTCGGGGGAGGACTGGGAAGTCTCAAGAACAGGCTATATCACAGGATTGGAACCTATAACCTAAAGTTTGGCTTGTGGTCCAACGCTGAGCCCTTTACAATGGTCTTGGCGACACTGGCCCTTTTACAGACCCAGTAATTCTCAGTACCCAGCTGCCACACAGCAGCACTCAGAAGAGACATGACTCCCACCTCAGGGGTGTCAGCAGTCCAAGAGGATCTTAAGATAATGCCAAGGGGCTCCAGCTCCCTCTGTGCTCCTTGGTGAGGACCCTTTCCCACATTTTGTCTTGGGGGCTGTGTGAGAAAGCATCAAGGACACTTCTGTAACCTGTCGCTACCCAGGGAAGGAGTGCGGTGGCTTTTCTAAATCCCAGGAAGCGTCCTCAGAGGGACAGGAAGGTCTTCATGTTGAGGGTGGGCAGCAGTATGGGGGTGCTCGGGCAGGACAACTCTCTTCGAAGTCTTGCCTCTGAACTCCCCTCCCTGGGGCTGGGAGCTCCTCCCAGACTCGTCCAAAAGGGTAGGGATCGGAGCAGCCCGGGCGAGTCCCAAGGGACTCAGCCACGTCGGGAACAAAGGCCCACAGAGGGGTCGAGGAGAGCGAGGCTCCCAGGGGGGCGAGGGGTGGCTGCTGCCCTCCCTCTCGGCTCCTCCCTCCTCCCTACGTCCTCCGCCTCCTCCATCCTCTTCGAGAGGCCGGGTGGGCGGCCGCGCCAACTTTACCAAGCGTCCCCAAGTTGCCGGGTACGCGTGTGAAGTCAGGCGGGGAGCTTGGCGGAGAGGCGCGGGGCTCCCGAAACCTTGGCTGTGACTCAGAAGGCCGCCTTCGGCCGCTAACGGGATCGGAGTCTTGGGTAGGACCGGTCGTTCGCCTGCAGCTAGGACACCGCCCGCCTGGCGCCGCTTCCCGCCCAGCGAGGGGACCAGCCGGGCCGCGCCTCCCTGCCCGCACTCGCCGGGGACGCAGAGTGGGCGCCGTGGGGAGCGCGGCCCCAACATCTTCCGAGCCGAGGGGGCAGTTGGGGGCGGATGCTGCCCGTGCTGGACGCCGGCCTCGGGAGAGTCAGATCCGCCCGCCGGGAGGAGGAGGCTCAGCCGGGGTAAGTGGGGTAAGTGGGGAACCCGCGTCCCGGCACCGCCTCCTGGGCCCCAGTCGGGCTCCGACTGCATCCCGGAGCACGCGCCAAACTTTTGGAGGAGAAGGGGACCGGTGGAGGGCGGGAGGGGAGTTCCCTGCGTGGGGAAAACCCCACACTGCCTGATTCCCATCTCCCTGGTACCCACAGCCACCGCGTCACCACACAAGCCTTAGGCGAGAATCTCAGCACCTTCACACCGACCGTCCTGCACATTCTGAAATGCATGCTCCTGGGAGCCAGGGTTGGGAACTTTTAAACCAAGCTGGGTTCTTTGCTGGCTCCGCAGCTCCTTCCACCATTGAAACCCGCCCCCCTTCCCAAACACCACAACAGGGGACTACTAGCTGCCCGGGCTTTGGGGAGCCGTGACTGGGACCCACTGAGGCTCAGAAACGGGGAGGAAGAAGCGAACACTGAAGTCACTTCTCCCCGGCTAGCAGGGGCGAATTTAGTGTGGAAACTCCATGTCTGGATGATGTGTCTGGGTATGCGCAGCCCTTCCGGAGGGAGATGGGGGAGACCGGAGCCAGCGATTTGGAAACTTTTAAAGTCCTTCTGGACTGGGGTCTTTAAGCTGTAAGGAAAAGGCTGCGTGCTGGTGCTGCGCCTGACATCTGCGTGGTATCCCTGACAGGGCGTTGCAAGGAAGCAGAGACCCTTCCCCCTGGCGGATGTGCTTCCTCAGAGGAACTTCCATGGAGGGGATCTCAGCTCGGGGGCCATATAAATGGGGCCATGGATTGAACTGAGACTTAAGTCAGGGTGAAACCAGGCCTGTTGGTCTGTTTTGCACCAGAATGTCTGCTCCGTTTCTGATTCGTAGCGTCCGGCATGTCCCAAGGATCTTGAGACTAGTGCAGTGCAGGGCACACAGTCTTAATCAGTGGCTGTCTGGTGATTGAGGGCACCGGTAGTGAATTATGGACTTGCCTTGAGCGGAACCCAGCTAGCCTCGGCTGAATTGGCATTGATCTTCTTGAAGAAAAGGCGGCCTCAGTGACTGCAGGGAGCCCTCCCTGCCTAGTGTCTTGGGCGGTGGTCAGGTTGTGGCTCGAGTCCACTGTGCCTCATGGTTACCTCTCCCTTCCCAGGGCAAGAGGAATGTTCCATTTCAGCGTCTGGCTACGTGCGGGAAGGAATGGGATCGGAGAGATTGCGTGCTGTTTGGCAGACTTGGGGAGTTCTGTGATGGACAGTAAAATAGATTGTATTAATCTTCCCATGTGCCCACCATGGGCATCAGTGAGTTAGTGGAGGAAAAAGACCAGTGGGCATATGCTGGGATAGAGTCCCTGGGACATGTGGAATTGGGGACATGTACTCTTGCTGGCCTGGCTGGAGAAGATGACCACAGGAGTCCAGTAGAAGCTGTGACTTCCATCAGAGGCTTGACTTGACGGTAGCATGTGATAGCATTGGCCAGAGGTGGATCATAGTTCCGTTACAGAGTATCCACGGCTCTTCTTCTGTATCAGCTGGTGTGAGCCTCCCCCCCCGGGGGGGGGGGGGCAGAAACATTCCTTTTTCCTGGAACTGGGGCTGCTAGCAGTTGGGACTGATAGTCCAGAAAGTTGTGAGGGTGGCCTTGGCCTGACACCTGGAAGAAATGCGTCAGTCCCCACTCCGGTTGCTGAAGAAGAATACTTACTAGCAGTGGTGTAGACTCCAGGGCCCTAAATGCCAGGATTAGCAAGATGCGTGGGCAGTGCCAGGCCTGTGGTCCCAGAGGAGAGAGGAGGGATTTTTGTGCATGGCCACTCCCAATTCCTGGGAGAATACCGCCCCCTTTCTATAGCTCCTCTCCACCTTCATCATGTCTTCTGCAGTCAGGAGCTTTCATAGAAACTGTCCCGAGAGTCATTATGCACTCTGGGATTTCCATTTCGTCTCCTTTTTTTTTTTTTTTTTTTTAACAGATGGGAGACTAAGCCTCAGAAAAATTAGACATCTTTCAGAGTCACACGGTTGGTAAGAGACCAAGCCAGGATTTGAACCTGGAGAGTCTGACTTCAGAATTGTGCTGACTCCACCATGCTAGCCTGTCTGTATAGGCTCTGTAGCAACGAGGCAGAAGCATTGGTGTTGCTTTCTAAGCTGGTTCTGGGGCCTGCCTTTGGCCGCCTATCTTTTCCCACAGTCTCTGGGGAGTCATGGAAACCAGAGTCAGGTTGGTACTCGGCTCCAGGCCTTTGGTGCGACTCTGCAGGCAGGAAGCTGAGGGTTTGGGTATAAATGCAGTGACATGGTACAGAAACTAAACAAGAGACAATGCCCTACTCAGCTGTGAATGGAGAAAACTGTCCCTTATGACTGTCCTGTGGCTGGGCTGTGTGTCATCTATCCCCCCTTCCCTGTTCTGCCCTTGATAGCAGACACTACTGTCTAAGGAAGTTATTCCTCACCAGACATTTCCCTGGTGGACAGCCATAGCCGTCTTTCTTATCATACCATGTGCCCCAGCGTGCCAGACTCTTCGGATCATCAGAAAGGACAGGTGGAGCAGAGCCAGGCGACTTGGGGAGAGGATAATAACTGCTCACTTTGTCCCCAGCTGCACTTCTGTACACACGGCTCACAAAGTGTAAGCTGTCTGACCCCATGGGGCACAAGAAGATATGACGACCAAGAGTGGGTGCTCAAGAGACAGGGAACTGTAGCCACACTGCTTCAGTGTCTCCTGCTTGATGCCAAAGCTGGGCACCTGAGTTTTAGAATACCTGGTGTCCTGTTCCTCCAACCTCCGAGGGTTAGGTTCACCCCTGGAGGAACAAGGTTTTTAGCTACCCAGGGCCTCTGATATGGTATCCATCATATGAGAAAAATAGGTACCTTTGAAAGAAGGCAAGAGGCCTTGGGTGAACAAAGCCCAGCGGACACCCCAACCCGCATCTAACAGAATCTCACTGGGTGAGCAGGTCCAAGTGCCTTGAAGTCCTAGCTGCAGGGCACCAGGAGCCTTCTTCCCCTCATTGGCAGAGTGTACATACTGGGTGGAGAGAGGAAGGTGGGGATGAGGACCACCCCACAGAGCAGTTTGGCTGGTCATCTTTGTACCTGCAGCCCTATCCTGGTGCCTGACACCCAAGGAAGCTGGGAGTTGGGAATGTTATCAATCGAAGGGTGAATGAAGCCTGGGAAGGACTGTGCGCCATTACTGGGAAGTTGCACGGAGGGTATCTTAGCCACTAGAGATGGCTCAGAGCCTCAAGCCTCAGGAAGTCAGGGCAGCAGCACTTAAACGGGACAGATTTTTTTTTTATCACCCTTTCTTCTCTAAGGCCTAAAGAGAGGGTAAGAAGCTGTCTGTCCTGCTCCAAATCTGTGGATTCCACAGCTGGGTGTGGGTGGTAAGGAACAGGGTGTTGGCCTCTGCTGCTGCAGGCCCAGGCACCTTCTGTCTCCATTGTCCCAACTCTAGCTGCCTGCTCCTGGTCCCCAGCCAGTGTGGAGGCAGGAACTGGCTCCCGTCTGTCTCCAGCATCTGCCTGGCTCCTCCCGAGCGCTGCCACCTTCTCACAAAGATGGCTGTGTGCCGGAGCATTGAGGGTTTCTCCAAATTCTGGGCAATTCATCACCAGGGTCCTGAGGACTCTGTGGGAAGTCTGGAGGAAGTATGGAAAACCAACAAACTAATTTCCCACTCAGCTGCTCCTGGTAGCCAGGAGTAAACACCGCTTCTGGGGCCAGCCTTAACTGTCAAAGCATTATGCCTGTCCCTCCTTGCCCTGCCCTACCTCCTTGACTTTGGGAGCCTCAAAAGCCAGGGAGCATACCCTGGCCAAGCCAGTCCTGTGCTGCTGGACTGGATGTTGGTGGTTGGGATTGGGCAGCACTTGTGGGATGAAGGACAGCATGGGGCTACGGCTCAACTCTCCGACTCTCTGGGTAAGTTCTTGGTCTGGGAGGAAGGCTGGTACTTTGACCTGGAAGGTGGAGAACAGCGGGGGTTTTCACCAGCTTTGGGGCATCTTACACATTGCTTCTGGGTGAGTGGATTAAAGTTAATTTTCATCTCTCCAAGATGGGGTCCACTTGCGATAAGACCATTAGAGACCATGTACTCCTTTTCTTCAGATGTGTTCTGGATTGACAAAACTGTCCAAGAGTTGGGTCCTCTCAGGGAAGCCGCTAGTGTGTGGCTCCTCAGAGTACATGCACTAGTGGGCCGTCCGTGTCTTTGAGATAGGTAGCTGGCCAGGCGGTGATAGCACACGCCTTTAATCCCAGCACTTGGGAGGCAGAGGCAGGTAGATTTCTGAGTTCAAGGCCAGCCTGGTCTACAGAGTGAGTTCCAGACCACTCACTCTGAAACCTGTCTCAAAAAAACCCAAAACAAACAAACAAACAAACAAACAAAACAAGCAAAAAAGGAGATAGGTAGCTGACCCTCTAGGGGCAAATGTAACTTATTTGCGATGAACTGGAAGCTCACTTTCAGTAAGAAAGGACCTGAGTGAGTGCAGGTCACCAGTGTTCACAATCTCCAACTTAGGGCCAAGCAGAGTGCCAGAGCCCTCTCATGTGTGGCTATGCAAGTGGGGTCTATAAACGGGACACTTCGGGAGCCTGGGAGAGGGGCATTGCCTGAGGGTGTTCAGTACTGCTCCTCCCCAACCCCCATGATTGCAGATTTTTTTCTCCTCTGGAGTTAAGGGTGAAACTCAGGGCCTTACACACTCTAGGCAAACTCTCTACCACTGAGCCCCCTCCCCAGACCCACCTTGTAGCCTTGTAGGGGGAGGAAGGGCTTAATAGCCACACAACCACGTATAAACAATTTCACAAAAACGTACACACACACACACGCACGCACACACACACACACACGCACACACACTCAGGTGCGCACCCACACACAGAATATTAAGTAAGCATAAGACATGTAGATATACTCCAAAATCATCTACGGGTTCAATCGGCTACAACCTTAAGCACTAAAGCAAACTATGTGATATTTAAGAACACCCTGGGCTAGGTACTTAACTTTTCTGAGCCCTCCTTCCTTCGGGAAGAAGGGACTGGAAACCCGGGTTTGACTGGCTGTTTTGAGTTACAATGTATACGGAGGCTAGAATTGGACACAATGTATGCTAGGCGTGTGGTATTCCTGGCATCTTTCTGGCACACCCCTGTGCGAGCTGTTTATAGCGCTAAGGGTGTAAAGCATCTCAGGGATACCCAAATTGAGGCTGGATCAATAGACTACACTGGATGAGACCAGATTCTCCACTACAGGAGCACAGCCTTGTGCTAGACCCTCAACAAGACTTTATAGGAAGACTATCACATCTTCCCATGGGCAGCTCACAGAGTGCAGGAGTGCAGCAGTGAACTCCTCCGAGAGTTAGTGGAATTCCTTCAACAGCAGTTTAAAAGCAGGGATACATGGAGTTCTCTGCTTAGCAAGGGAACCCTGGGAAGCCAGATGCAGGTGGGGCTGCAGACCTTGTTCCCTTGGGAACATATTGGACTTCTGAGCATAGTTCTGAGCCATTAGAAGGCTCACAGTTGGGTATGGTGGCCCATGCCTGTAATTCCAGCACTCTGGAGGGAAAGGCAGGAGGCTCAGGAGTTCAAGGTCATCCTAGGCTACAGAGAGAGTTCGAAGCTAGCCTGGGCTACATGAGATCCTGGGGACAGAGAGACATAGATAGACAGAGACTGATAGACACACACACAGGGGACACAGAGAGACAGAGAGACAGAGAGAGCTCACAAGCCTACGGCCTGGATGATATCAGTGCCTCCATGGGCTGCTATGCTTTTGGTATGTATCTAGTGTCCACAAGTGCACTTTCAGGTGCCTGTGCCAGCTCCATTCTACCTGTCAGCTGGCCCCACCCTGCTTCCCTGTCTCCCTTCCTCTCCAGCTGCCTCGCCATCTGCAAGATCCTGGAAAAGGCTACTGTGCCTGAGCCAAAGCAGTGTTAGCTGAGGAAACATTTTGCAAAAAAGTGCCCCCCCCAACTCCCCGTGTAGTCCGAACCCCTGACCCCCACCTCCCAGCTGCAACTGCTCTAATTTTCAGCAAAGAATTTCACAGCTCAAAGCACACAAGCCACAGGCCGCCTGGGCTGGCCGTGCTCTTCAGCTCCTCTCTGGAGACAGCCAGAGTCTGAGTGCTAAGGGCAGATGCCCAAGTCTTAAGAAACTCCAAGGGAGAAAGCTAGAAGCCAAGTGTCTCAAGGGGGGAAGCCCTTTCCTCTGAGAGTGGATGGATCTCCCCTGGCCTATGGACAGTGCTAACCCCTTTTGCACCTTGTGTCGATGTCTGAGGGCAGGGCCCACAGGAACCAGAAGCTCCAACAGTTGGTATGTCAGCACCACCCCTGATTCTTCCCACATGCCTTTAATGGCTTCCCAGGCAGCTCCCGAGCTGGTCACTGGAACCGTCACCATTTTTAGGCTGAGCCCCACCACATCCATGACTGTTAAGCTGGCAGATCTTTGCCTTACCATGACGTCACCGATAGACTAGTTCTCTGCCAGTGAACTGAGCCAGTTCAAGCCAGACTAGAATATATTAAAGGCAAGTTTGTTGAGAAGCTGCCCTCTGGCAAGTTCATTGGCCCAAAGGACCAGGGAAGACCAGAAAGTTCACCATGGGGGGCTGGGGAGAGAAGGTAGGAAGAAGGGAGAGAGAAAGAGTTCAGGCACACAGAAAGAAGGAGATGGGGGGGTTGGGGGGTGGAGGACGAGCTCGAGGGGGGGGTGGATAGTGGAGACCAAAATGTCTGGATTATGTAGGGAAGATCCCCTAGGGAAGGGCAGACCAGTCCCTGGGCTGGAAAGTTCAGGGCTGGGGGCAGGGTATGCCAGGAAGGGACTGAGGGATGCTGGGAGAACTGGAGGCCAGATCTACTTTGATATGTAACATATGCATCTCAGTCCCTTGTCCTGGGGTCTGAAACCAAACAGTCGCAGGTGTGTATTTGTCTTCATGTGGCTGTCCTCAGAGGAAGGAGTCTGGGGGGTGTCACATGTCACTGAGGACACCTCAAGAGGAAACATGGTTCTGACTCTCCGAATTTGACCTGGCATCCACTAGCTGACCCCAGTTGGCATCTCATCATGCAGCAATCTGTATATATCAGGGCTAGTATCTATACTAGTGGCTTCCGGAGCCAGGAGGTGAGGACACGACAAAGCCTCAGTTTCCCCACAGCCGTTTCAGCAATGCAGAGTCCTGGGTTCCATGGCCTGTGAGCTGTGGAACGCGGCTGCTTCAGCCCCCACACAACCTCCTCTCTGGAATTTCAAGCTCCTTCCCCTCATTTCCTGGGCACACAGCTTGAACCCCACAGCCTCTTTAGCTCCTCAGGATACCACCTCCTCCATCCTTCTTCCCCCTTGGCATACATGTCACTCTCTCCTGGAAGTCTGGCTGGGTGGCTCCTATCACAGAGCCTGCATGTCCATGCTATCCCATAACATGGCGGCTGTTGGTATTATGGCCAGGGGGCTCCGTTGGATAGTGACTCTGATGATGGTATTGTCCAACCTTACTCATCTGTGTCCCCTGTGCTGAGTCCTGTCCAGGGCATACAAAGAGCATGCTGTGTACTGTCTTGAGTACAGAAAGCAAGAACTACAGATGTGAAGTAGGAGCAGCTGGCAGAGGTGTTATGGTAGTCCAAGCCAGGATGACCCAGTAGGCAAAGGGAGATTATGGTGAATGGGTATGGGACAATGAATGGGTGTGGGAGCGTGAAAAGGTTGGCTTGGTTTCTGGTGGAACACTGGCTGGAGATAGCCAGAGACCCAACAGCTGTCCATGCCTGCAAGGGACGGCATATATTTCACCACACTCCAGATTCCAGGCTTCTGACATGCAACAAAGACCTTCATTGATCTGCGTCTTTCAGTCACGTAGGGCAACACCCCTACCAGCTCCTCCACAGGTAGAGAGTGTGACTACAGGCCTCAGCCTCAAGAGATCTCCATATTAATGATAAGCCTGAAGGCCAGAGGGCATAGCCAGTTAAGTATTCTCTCCCAGACCCTCCTCCCTCCCTATTTAAGTCAGGCTCACCCTGAGAGAGAGGGGGGTGCAGCCACATTCGTCCACTTTCTGCCATGACAATAAACCTCTTGAAATCATGGACTTTCTCGAGTCTTTGGGGCCTGCCGTGGAGAACCATGGAGGGGTCCTTCAATTACCGAGCTGTAGCCTAATCTCCTGCCTGGAGGACTTCTGTGTTCTCGCCACGGAGGCCGCAGATTCAAGCAAGCTAGCAGAGCCGCTAAGTCAGCCAAGCAAGTACAATAAGGAAGAGTCTCCATCGTGCAGGGCACTGTCAGGGTCTCCTTCTCTTCCCCTCGTTCCTCTCATGTCTCTGTTCTTCCGTGGCCCCCAGTGGCGTCTGGGAGCCCAAGGACAAAGACCGTCTACCAGCCTCTGGGTCCACTCAAGAGCCCTGTCCCCACAGGAACTTTAGACTGAGAACTTTACACACCCGGGTGGGGCCCCGCAGTGCCTGCTTGGTGCTGCGTAGAAAAGGCTCAGTCAATTTCCCGCGCTTCTGCCACTCTGAGCCGTGGTTCCAGCTGACTGAACCATGGCAGACACACAGGAACCACAACTCCACCCAACAGGATCCATGCCTGCCCACACACCTGCGCAAGCTATCAGCCCCACAAATGGGAACAACAGAGAGTGTCAGGGACAGTGGACCCCCAGACACATGACCTGTCTATTTGTTATCTAGTGGGACCTGGGCAAGTATCCTGAAACCCTTGAGAGACTTCTCCATCTATCCCAGCCTGCCCAGCGTGTCTCTTTGTGACAGGCTGCTGCTCCCTGGATGGGTATTCTCCAGGCTCTCAGCTTAGCCGCGTAAGCCATCAACGTCTGGTCCCTTCCTCTCTGTAGATACTCAGGCAACCTTTCCAGGGTTTATGTCCTGAGCTCCAGGCAAAGCAGGTCTCTGAGGCTGTTGTTTCTTTGAGGAGACTGAGGCAGAGGGAGGAGAGGAGCCACTTGCTCTTTGGTTCCATCTGTAGCGCCCCTGGTTTGTCTTTTCAGAAGTTGTAGGTCTAGATTTTGGGGTTCAGGGACCTCGCATCTCATCTTACTCAACACTATGTACGGTGGACTGGTGATAGGGAGAGGTCCTTCTGGAAAAGAGATGAGAAAGGTGTTGGTGACCACCTCTCTCGTCTCAGTGAGTCTTGCTGTGTGACAAGGACTCAAGAAGGCTCTTGTCATACAGGAAGCCTTCTGAGAAAACAGAGGCGAGGGTGCTCAGATGCGCTGCAGGGACCAAGAAGAGAGTACCCAGGCTGCACTGCTCGCAGGATGCAAGAAGAAAGGACAAGGGCGAGCGTGGCTACGCGTGCAGGCTCTAGAGCCAACCTGCCTGCCTGTGCTCACCCTCACTGTCAGTGTGACCAGGGCCAAACTGCTGACCCTTCCTGTGCCTCAGTTTCCCCACTGATGGAACTCAGTGTGTAGAGTATATGTGAGAATAAGATGCAAAGGCTTTTATTATTGCATTTGTTTGTCTGTTTGTTTGTTTGGTGTGTGCGTGCCAGAGAATATCTTACTGCAGTCAGCACTATGTGGGTCCTGGGGATTGAACCCAGGTGTTGGGCCTGGCAGCCAGCATTCGAGCCGTCTCTTAGCTCAAATGTTTTTATTGTGCTGTGCTTAGCACATTAGCATCAAGCAAGGTGAGCTGCTGTATATACAGGTGTGTGTGTGTGTGTGTGTGTGTGTGTTGCTGTTGGGAACTGGAGACTGTGTGAGTGTATGTATGTATGTAGGTAGGTAGGTAGGTAGGTTTTAGTGTTTTGAAGTGGAATCTCACTGTCAAGCTCCGGCTAGGCTAGAAGCCTTCTACGTAAGCCAACCTGGCTTTGAACATAAGGCGGTCCTCCTGCCTCTGCCTCCCAAGTGCTGGGATCACAGATACGTGCCACCGTGCCTGACTCCCATGAATTTTCAAAGGCAGCTAAAAAGTAAACTGAGTTTGTACCTTAGCTCCCCTGAGATACCTCACTTGGCATGACATACCTTGCTGCATGCTACATGCTTGGTGCCCTCACTAAGCCTCCGTTCAACCTATCAAGGTTGCTAGCAGGGCCCCCATTTGTCAGATGGGTAAACTGCTCCCCGAGGCTACCCAGCCATGAGCATTCAGAGACAGGCCTGGCTCCCTGGATTTGTCTGTGCTTAAGTCTCTCTACATAGTAGAGGTTGGCTGAGGCTGGCTGAGGCTGGCTGAGGCTGGCTGAGACTGGCTGAGGCTGTGCGGAGGGCTTGGATATAGGGCTTGAATTTCCACAGCAGGGAGAATGAGAGGTGACAAGGGAGAGATGCCAGGACAACTCAGAAGGGAAGATGGCCTGGACGCCACAGAATAAAGCTCACTATTCATAACCTAGGATAAGCCGTTGAGTCACTGGGGGAAACCTGACATCATTGCGTCTCTCTGTCTGCTGCCTACCTGCCTGCCTTTCCTGGGCTCCTGGAGACCCTCAATGCCCACAGTCCTATAGCTGCCACCTCCACCAGGTAGCAGGGCCAGAAGCTGCCTTGTAGCTTCCGAGACTCTGTTTCCCGACTTCCCGCCTCTCCTTTTGTGCTAGGAGGATTTCAGGCTGACATTATGGTACCCAACTTCTGAGTTTTCAGAGTCTCTTTTCCTTTGGGAAAGGTGCCTGGTCTCCTGTTGGGAGTCAGAGTTCGCTTGTTTGTTTTTGGAGACAGGTCTCACGTAGTCCAGACTGGCCTCAAACACTGTATAGCCATGAGTTTCTTGTTCCATTTCCCAAGTGCTGGGGTTCCAAGGGTGTGTCACCATGCCCACATTTTTGAGATGATGAGTATTGAACCCAGGACCTTGTGCATGCTAGGTAAGTACTGAGCTGCATGGCTAGCCCAGGATGCAGCCGAGCGTCTGAGAGATCTTCGTTTAAGCATCTTTGGCCAACTGCTTCACGTCCCTTAATTAGATAGCATTTTACAGATGGCAACAACGAGGCCCAGAGGGGTCAGGGGCCTTATCCGTAGCCACACAGCCAGAATTCAAACTCATTATCTAACTCACATGTGCTCTTGGCCGCTGTAGCAAATGGACTGCACTTGACCCAGACTCACCATGTTGGCGATGCAGACGCAAAGTACCAGGGGTGCTTCCATGTCTGAATGGGTCACTATTCATTTTCCTAGAGCATGGGGACCCATGTGGGATGAGGCACCGAGCAGTGGCTCCCCCGGTCATGGGAAGCTGGGTAACTTGTTGTTTTTTTTTTAACCCTTACAGATTCCCCTCTCAGGAAGGCACATTCTCTATGCGTCAGAGGGGCATCTGTCCAGGATTTGGTGGGTCAGACCTGGAAAAAGAATATGAGTCAGGCTGGGGCGGGCTGCCAGCTTCCTCGGCCCAGGCTATGGGTGCAGGATGCCAGGCTGCTGCAGCTGCTGCTTCGACTCAAAGCTCTGTTCCTGCTGCCCCTCAGCCAGAAGCTGGGGGAAGAGGTCTGTGCCAGCTTCATACAGAGTGGCACCTTTACACCCTCCTACCACCTCTCGAGGGAGGGACCTCACCCGGTTAGCCTGGTTTTCCAGTTAAGAATACGGAGGCTGTGTGTGTGTGTGGGGGGGGGCATTTCTGACTGTTTGAGCTTCTGCAGCTGGAAGGAGGAGGAAGAGAAGTGAACCCCCTTTCTGTGTGTAAAAGGACAGAGAATCTTCTTTCCTGGAGGCAGGGACCAGCATGCTCCTCTCATAAAGGGTGCACAGATTTTTTTGACCCTTTTTCCTTAGCACCTTATTCTTGAGTCGGTGATATAGATGTGAGCCCAGAGGGCTCTCTACTTGAATTCCCAGATGCTTGTGTCCACAGCAAAGAATGAGGCAGGATCACATGAATAGGGGCGGAGGCGAAGACGGTCTATTAAAAAAGAGGAAGGCAGTTCCGAAAGTGGGCGTGGTCCAGAGCGCTGGGAGGGGTTAGAAGCTCAGAGTACCCCCCCCCCCCGCAAGAGCCCTGACCTTTGACTTTCAAAGTCTCTACTGTGGGCAGCCACTTAGCAGTAACATAAGCAGCAATAGGGGTGACAGAGTGGGATTCCACAGGGTCCCCAATGCAGCACTGGTCCCAATTATTTTTCAGGTTGTACCTCAGTTTACGTAATAAAACAGAAAGCCCAAATGGAGTGGAATTTGAGTTGCCTTCAAAGTGGAGAGGCTGAGGAATTGTCCCCTTATAGCCTGTGTAAGAACCTAAAATGATCCCAACACTACCAAAAAATAAAATAAAATTGGGGAATTAAAAACAAACAAACAAGGCAAGGTGGTGGTGGTAGCTCACACCTTTAATCCCAGCACTCAGGAGGCAGAGGCAGAGGCAGAGGGATCTCTGTGAGTTCGAAGCCAGCCTGGTCTACAGAGTGAGCTCGAGGACAGCTAAGGCCACACAGAGGAACCCTGTTTTGAAAAACCAAGAAGACAACAGACCTGACCCTGACATTACTTGTTGCCTGTGTAGACAGTCCCCAAATGCCCCAGTCAGGCATAGGAATGAGAATTCACCATGTAATTTTGTCAACGTTGTGTCAGGGACAACTGGTACTTGTCCTAAGATTTATGAGGAAACAAGAAAATAAAAATCAGGACCGGTTCTTGTCTATCTCCAAAGTGTCTGGCATGCCTCTCTAAAGTCAAACTCTCCTGTTCTGCAAGCCTCTCTTGCTTTTAATGAGTCTCACAGAGCCCAGGTTAGCCCTAAGTACTGTGAAACCGGGGAAGACCTTGAACTCTCAATCCTCCTGCCTCCACTGGAGAGCTGAGATTATAGGCTTTGTGCTACCATATCCAGCTCTTAGAACAGCCATTTAAATAGGCCTGGACATTTACGAAGAGAGATAGTAAAATCCTACTCTGGCAAGGAAGGTTAGGGCACCATGGAAGCCTCCCCTGCCACCTAGCAAAAGCCAGCCAGCCTTCTCTACAAAGAAAGCAACAGCTCTCCAGAAATTCCAGTGTGATGACTGAGCTGAGCCGAGAGCAGGAAAGACTCAGGCCTGGGTGGTTTTATCACCTCTAACCCCACCGGGACTAAGGGAAGGGGACAGTTTGAGCCTGGAAAGGCCTCTGCCAGTCCAGGCTTCTCAGTGTGGTTGGGGTGGGGAGACACTTCCCAAAAATCCCTGAAGAAGGGTCACTGGAGTTATGCCAATGGTGCAGAACTGGACTCAGGGTATAGTGGCCTGGCCACTGAAGAGACTGGGACACCACACAGGGCTTCAGGTCTGTAGACTTCTAGGTGAGCATACAATGCCCTGTGTTGCATTTTGGGTAATCATAGTTAGATCCTTTGTGAAGGCTGTTTATGTCCACGGCCTTCTGAAGAGAAGCAGAGGCACGTCAGGCTAGCACAGGACCTGGGTGGAGAAGTGATCTGCCCTAGATATCTACAGAGGGGTCTTAAGGCTATGGACTACTCCTGGAGGCCTTTAATGGCTCAGAGAGTCCATATGGTATCAGCTGAGTGTGATCTTCGGAACCCACTGCTAGAAGAGAGGACCAACTTCTAAAAGTTTTTATCTGACTTATACACACACACAAACACAAGCATGCACACATGCAAATAAAATAAAAATACTACAGGAAAATGGAGACTCATTCTCAAAAGGGAAATGAGAGTCTTCCATTTTGCCCCAGAGAAGGGTGCTCTTAAACACAGGTGCCCAGCTGCACCAGGGGAAAGATAACCATACAAATGAGCATGAAAATCAGTTAGTAAAAGGCCTGGAAGTCCTTCCTTACTGGGACTGAATGCAAAGACAGTGTTTGGGAAAGCAGACGGTATATACATATACACATACACATACACACATATACATATACACACATATAAATACATATACATACATACATATACACATATATATGTGGGAAAGGCCAGGTTGATATGGACCTTGCCATCTCAATGGAGAAAAGAGGAGGGAGTCCCCAGACTAGGACCCCCAGCACTCCTCAGGCTAAACCAAGTTTTCCTGAGCTAGATGACCAGGCTTCCAGGAGAGTGAGCTGGTGCTCAGCTCCGTCTCTTCTGTAATGGATGGCCTCATCCCCTACAGTGCCTGGGTACCAGTGTGGTTATACTCTCCTTGAGTGGACACTGTTTTAGGAATCCCGACTCGGCCATGTCAGTCCTGGGATCTTGGCCAGAGTTTTGCTCCTTTTTGCATGTGTCTAAAACTTAGGAAGGAGTTCTGGGGTGAGATCCCCTCAAGCTTAGGGGCAGTCTGTGGGGTAGGGAAGCATGCTTTCCCATGGTGGCCTGTGTGAGGACCGCTGCCCTTGCCAAACTGCCTCCCTGCCCCTTGTCTGATCTTGAGGGCAGTGTCAAGGTGAAGTTCATCAACGTACTAGACAAGTTTTCCCTCCCTGCTTCCTTTGCATCTGACCCTCTGTCTCTATTTACGTATGTATTCAGTCTGTGTGGCGACAGCCCATGTCACCTCTAAGAGTGGAAATGGATAGCACAGAGGACAAGAAGATAAACACGTCAGGAAGGAATGTCCAGCCAGAGCCAGGGGACCTTGCCCTGCGTGGTCTGGCCTTTACTCTCCAGCTCGGTGTCCTTGGGCGGATTACTTCTCTGAGCCAATGTTTCTTGTTAAGACGGTGAAGGAGGTGATGATGGAAGGGTCCAGCTGCTGTGACCGTCAGGCAGCACAAAAGGATTGGAGGTGACACATTGGAGGGGAGGGGCTTCGTGCTAGTCTCTGGGGGACTGACGGTGGCTCTAAGCCAGATCCAGGGTGGCCCTGAAGACACGTATGGTTTGGGCCCAGCTATGATTATTGCACCCACCCTCTGTTACTGACTGCCTTTGCACCCAACCTGGGTTAGTAGCTGTCTGTTCTCCTTTGGACCGCTTCCCCTTGTCTGCAGCTCTCTACGGGTGCTTTAGACTGGTTATTTTATTCTCTTTATCGGAAAGGCAGATGCCTAGTACATAAGGTTCAAGAGCAACAGATAGAAACCAGTGTGTCTCATCTCCCCTAGTCCCTCCACTGCATGTGGCTGATTAACTATTTGGTCCAGCCCTGGCTACTTGCACAGGGACAGATCGGGAAGGATACAAACTTTTATGTACATGGCGAGAAGTGTGATATTTTTAAAATCAAAACTGTTGTAATTTTGTCTCTTTTTCTACATTTATTTGTTCATTTTGTTAGAGTAGCAGATGATAGGCATATGCAAAGATGCACAGGCTCATGTGTGAAGGTCAGAGGTCAGAGACAACTTATTGGTTCTGTCCTTCCACCATGGGGGTTTGAAACTCATCTTACTGGCCATAGGGGCTCACTATGTAGCCCAGGCTAGCCTTGAACTGTCAGCTTTTCTGCCTCAGCCTTCAGATTGCTAGGATTAAAGGTCTGTGGCACAAGACCAAGCTGAAGCTAAGTGCGCACAGTCTTGTTTAACTTTGGGACAACATTGCAGATAGCTGTCTGTCCTAAAAGTAGTCCTTCTTTGTGTCCCACCCACATGACTGTTGTACAGGACTGAAGGGACATGGCTGTGTTGTGTGGGACTGGAGGGACTCTCATGCTGTCTTGAAAACCTCCCATTCAGGCAAGTCACAAAAGGCAGAGCCAATCCCAGGGATCACATTCAGCACTAAAACACTGGCTTTCGAGGCTTCTGAACTGAAACCTCAGCACAGATTCACATAACTGAAACAGAAGTCTCAGGAACCTTAGATGAATGTATCCTTACAGCATGTGAGACACTCTGGGATTTTCTGTTTTATGTAGCACTGGTCTATGGAGAAAGTAGAGGAAGGACACAAGCTTGCCTGACTTAGTCAACAGACTGTGCGACCTTCAATTTCTTCATAGGAGGAGACAGTATGAGATAAGATCTTGATCATTAGTGTATATTGGACCCACCTTGGATGGAGCAACCAGGTTCGGCCTCCAGAATTCTGCTGGTGACCCTGGCCTAGCTCAAATATTTGCACACCACAGTGTTGAGAGGTGCCTGCAGCCTGGCAACCCTTTGAGATAGTTTTGTTAAGCAGCACAGGTTGGCTTGGAGCTTACTAAATGTGTACAGCCTAGGCTGGTTTCCAGTTAGTGCTTGCGATCGCCAGCCACCATGTCCAGCTTTCTCATGGACTATTTTTGGCTAGCAGGTTCACTTGATGGAACAGCTAAGGGTGGATGCTGGTAGCAAGCACAAAGGGAAAAGATGAGCTCAGATTGTCAAGGTGGTCCCTGGTGGCCGTACCAGGTTATCTTTGAACTTCTGGAATGCTCTCCTCCTAAGATGTAGTTTACACCGTGTATACAGAGTGTGGCATGTTGGAAGTTCTGAGCACAGAGACACTTGTATGAAGCTGTGTCTGAACAACCTGCCCCTCAAATCCCAGTCCCGTGGAACACAAAACCTTCCCAGCCTTGTGAAAACACTTCTAGAGGCTATGAAAGGCACCATTTACTCAGTGATTTCAAGTTTCTATTTTCCTAAGGGGAACAGTAGGTCAGGCGTGACTACCCAGAGGGTAGTGCTCCCTCTGGTTCCTCTGGGGTCCGCTGGGGTTCACTGGCCATCCTTGGCTTTCCAGTTTTACCCAGAAAGCTTCCCTGGCACTATGGCTTGTCTGCTTCCTAGACAGGCTTGTGGGACTCTCGGTCCCCACACTAGTCATCCTGCGTAGGCTTGGTTCCCTTGAGCCCCTCCCTAGCCTTGTCCCCTAAGCTAGCAGCCAGCTCAGCTGGGAGCCGCTCAGCTAGGAGCAGAGTGTTAAGTGGGCACAGAGCCTCCTCTGTTCCAGTAACAATGGCCCCTTGATGGCTAGATCGTGTCCCCTCACTCCTATTGGACTTTGGGGAGGAGAAAGGATGCCTGCCCTGCCCCCACCCCAGGCAGTCAATGCTGGGTGTGAGGTTAACTCAGAGGCTTTAGTCTTTGTCTGCCCACAGGACCTCTTTCTTCTTTCTTCTCAGGCTCTGACCCCTCCCATCCATCTCAGAGACCCTCCTGGGGCTTCAGGAATGGTTCAGTTCACTCACCTTAACAAGTATCCATTGAACAGACCCCTGGGCCCTGAAGGTTGCTGCTAGATAGGTGTAGATAACTGGAATATCGGAATAGCTACTCCTTGGATTTAGAGCTTTTACAATTTGCCTACTTTGGTACCGCCACAGGCTCCAGAGAGCTAATGCCAACCCCTTTCTCACAGTGGACCTTCAGGGCACTGATACGTTTTAGGTTTTACCAGCTGGAATTCTTATACTCAGCTGGGATTAAACGTCCTTGGGTCCTCTGACACCAGGCTAAGCATATCACCATAGTACCCCTAGTACCCCACTTAAAGAGCCGTGTGTTTGTAGAAGGCCAGATGTGAAATCCTCAACCTCAGGTATTTATGTCCGTAGCCGATGTGTTATCTTACATGGTAGAAGTTTTATGCATGTCATTTAGGATTTAGGGGTGGCAGAATGCCCTGGATTAGCTGGGTGAGAGCTAATTGCAGAAGACACTCAGAGCTATGCATCAAACCCAGGTATCTCTGAGTGCTAAGCAAACACTGTCAACTCTGCTTATGTCGAGCTCAGGAGATGGGTTTGAATGAATCCAACACCCACAGTATTAGAAGTTTTCCATGCACATGGTCCTAGGTAATACAGGGAACATAGACCTTTTCTTTCTGGCTTCTGTGTTTGGTCAGTCGGAGACATCATGGTGCTTGTTTGTAATCCCAGCACTGGGGAGGCAGAGGCAGAAAGACTTCTGGGAGTTCAGATCTGGACTTAATAGTAAGACCCTGAATCAAAAGGGAAAGACTAGTGTGGCCTTGCTGGTGAGCTAGTGTGCAACAGGCAGGACTGGCAGCTTCTGTCATCTCCTTGGATGTCCTGTGCTAGTGGGGTTTGATGCCCTTAGATAGTGTCTCTTAAGTCTTTACTAAGCCTAAGTTAGAATCATCTAAGGATACTTTGGCAGTCCTGATACCCAATATAGTCGTGACCTCAGGGGGTGGGACTTGGCCATCAGGAGTTCTTTTAAGCTCCCTAGATGCTATCGGGATTCAAACCCAGAACTCCAGAGCAGGCTCTATGCATTCCCAATGTGCTACTTCTCCTCTACCTGTGCAGACATCACCAATCAATTCCAATTCCCTTCTCCCAGTGGGATGTACCCATTCAAACTCAGCACTACAGGAAATCTTTTCCAACCAGTGAGCCTCAGAGAGGAGTTGAAAATAACTTGTCCTCCTAGCTGAGAAGCTTTCAACTGTCTGGCTAGAGCCGTGTGTATGTCTAGCTCTATCTGAACCAAATAATGGTAGAAATAATAACACCAAGCTTTGACCAGAAATAGTGACTGCCACGGTTATATAAGGATTGTTTGGAATGGTTAAGAATAGCCGGCGTGAGTCAGCTAGCATCCCTGTCCTGCAGTAAGTTGCTGTCCATCTGGGAGAACTACATGGAGGAATGCAAGCCAGCCGTGCCATAGGACAGACAGGCCCTGGTTGACATCTGTCTAGACCAGCAGTAACAACCAGCTGGATGCTGGCTCCTCTGCACTGGGAGCCTGCATCGTGCTGGAACTCAGGGTCCCCATTTTTTGCTTCTTGTATCAGTGCAGAGACAAAATATCTGACAGAAGCCACCTAAGGGAGAGGGGAGGCTGTCAGCGTTTACAACTCCAGTGACAGACTGTCCTAGCAGGGAAGGCACAGCAGCAGGGGCAGGAGATGGTGGGTCACATTGCACCTGCAGTCAAGAAGCAGAAAGTGGGGAATGTTTGTACTTCTCTCTATCTCCCTCCGTCTGTCTGTCTGTCTGTCTGTCTGTCTGTCTCTTTCTTTCTCTCTCTCTTTCTATCTATCTCTCTCCCTCTCTCTCTCCCTCCTCCCCCTCCCCCTTCTCTCTTAATTAAGACTAGGTCTTACTATGTAGCCCCAGCTGTCTCTGAAGTCATTACGTAGACCAGGCTGGCCTCAAATTTGCAGAGCTCTGTCAGTCTCTGCCTCCTCCTGAGGATTGAAGCCATGTGCCATGCCTGAGGTACTTTCTCCCTGTTATCTAGCCAGGATCCCCATGGAATGGTTCTACCAGTACCCGGGGTAGGACTTCCCACCTCAGTTAGCACAATCTAGAAAATCCTGGAAGGACGTGCTGACTCGAAATCCCATCCAGCTGTCAATCAGAATTATCCATCACAGCCATTAACCTCAAAATCCATGATGGACCTGTGCCTATGGAGGTGAAGGACGGGAAAAGAGAGGGCAGTGTCCACAGGAAGACCAGCCACGCCCTCCTCCCTCCACAAGTCTCCCAAGCATGTGAACC